>NW_020956098.1:236768-240925 GCF_003031625.1 Empidonax traillii
ACAACTTCGTAGGAGTCCAAGTGTGTTAAAAATTTACAGCATTAATGAGGCAATACCACATCCAGTTCTGGTAGGCACATTTCAAAAAGGACTTTAATGCAATGGAAATGGATCTTGAAAGAGTGACAGGCACGATTTTGTGGTTTGTCCATAAATCTGTCTTACCGTGAGAGACTAAAAAAATCTCAGCCATTTTTATTTATTCAGGACAAGGTTACAAGATGACTTGTCTGTGGTTTTGTAAGGCTGAGCTTGCATGGTGAGGGAGCAGCAGACTCCAGTTTCCATTCAGAGCTGCATGGCCTGGGTACTTTCAACCAAAATATTGGAGGGACCCCAGCTATACCTGGGCTTGAAATATTCCTGCTCTTCTTGCGGTAAACTGAGGTTGGGCTGTACCTTGGTGGGCTGCAGCTTTCTCTGCTCATGCTTGATCTGCAGCTTCCTGGAGTGACTGATGAGTGATGGCCAGGGTTGAGGATAGAGTGAGGCCAGGCAAATGCAGATTAAAAAGGAAGCTTTTTTTTTTTCTTGACAGGGTGATAGCCACTGAAATAACTTATTTGAGATGGATTGTCCTTCCCTGAAAGCCTTTGATTCAGGCTGGGATATCTCCTTGAATGATATGCCATAATTTGTAATTATTCAGGTGTTGTTTTGGGACACCAGTCAGTGACTTCAGCTGCACAGGTGATCAGACCAGGTGACTGAAATGATCAAATGAGACATCTTACCTGGCTTTAAAATGTACCTATTTAATAAGAATGTTTAAAAATTCTGATTTTAATAGTGATACTATATTCCTATAAAACTGATTGGGAAATAAAGAGGTGAGGCCCTCTTTAGTCTGAGAAAGCTCTATTTTCAGGAAAAAAAATTAAATCTCTCACCACTTTCAAATTTGTGACCAGAATGACTATGTTCATATTCTCTTTCCAGGAAAGAGTTGAATCTGAGCTTAGACTTGGGTTTCAACTGTCCCTAGAGTTTACAGTATCTGGTAGAACATCTTTGAGCAGGATGAGGAGTGACACACCTCCTTCCAAGTGAAAGGTTTCCATTTGACCTGCTGCTCAGTCTACAGTGACCGCTGTGTGGACATCCCACCTACCTTTCTGCAGTGCTGTGGGCATCAAATCAGGCAGACAAGAGGACCCCTCAGAAAGTCCTACCAAAGGGTTTATGGTACTGCCTTACTGCAAAGGCAGGTGAGATTTGCAGAGAGCCTAAAGTCAAGTTACATCTGGGCTGCCCTTAAGGACACATATTTTGGTGTTAGGTCTAAAGCATGCTTCAAAAATGCCACTCAGTTCAATAGTTGTTTTCCCCTTCTACTCAGTTTGTAGAGAGGTATTCAGAGGATTTGCCTTGCTGGAATGTTAGAGTGGATATTAGGAAAATAATTCTAATAGATTGGGAATAATGCTATTAGACAAACCACCAGATTGGATATTATGAAAAATTTGGTTGCTGAAAGGCATTGGAACAGGTTGCCTGGGGCCAAGGACATCACCCTTGTAAGTGTTAAAAACATGGTAGTTGGGGCTATGGTTTAGTGGTGAACGTGGTGCTGCTGCTCGTTGGACTCAAAGATCTTTGAGGTCTTTTTCAACCTTAATGACTTTATGATTCTGTGATTCTGAACTATCCGTTCAGCTCTGTTCAATTAAGGCAGTTTGTTGCATCCGTCAAAGCAAATGTTTGACTACATGCCCAGTGTGATTTTCTGCTTCTGTAGGTCGTGCCTTCCTCACATCTTGCCAGTGCCTGGGCTGCCACTTGCCTTGTCCCCGAGGCGTGTGGAGCTGTGTGCTCCTCACCAGGCTGGGCACAGGACCACAAGCAGCTCTGGCCCATCATCTCCTCCGCTGTCCCCTTGCACTGGGAGCTGCGGGCAGCGCTGCATTCGGAGAGACCTCCCGCAGCCCCAGGTGGAATGTCCGGGCTCTTGCCGGCAGCAGCTGCCCCACAGAACGCAGGGAGGGGGACCTTGCTCCTGCTTGCTGCCCTCGGGCACACGCCGGAGCATCCGAGGAGCTTAGAAAAGAGAGAAAACCCCTGCAAATGGCATTTTGCTCTCACTGTCTAACATCATCACACCACTCCTGCTCCAATAAATAAACTCTGATGGGAATCCCCCCCCTTGCCCCCCTCCCCCCTTCATTCCTTGCTTTAATAAAACTTGTCACAGCGATGTTTTCTTTTCCAGTCAGCAGATTTTTACGCTGGCTAATGAGGGGGAAAAATTTCTCTCTTCCTCCCCCCACCTCCGCCTTAGCCCCCCCCTACCCAAATTGCCTCCCCTTTCTTTCATGTCAGGGGCCAAGTTTGGATTGGAGCCTGGTGAAGTTTCTGTGTCATTTCCTGTTGCTGCCCTGCTCGACACTCGCTCCCGCGCTCGCTCGGCTCTCCAATCCTCCCGCAGACGCGCAGGGCGCCCGCCCTCCCCACGGCCGGCTTTTGGGGAGGATGTGAGAGGGCTGGGGCAAACCTCACGCTCCCGCCTGTCACGGCGCATTCCTGCTCTCACCGTCCCCCCGGGCTCGTCTCCCGACTCCGCTGCCGGGAACGCCAAGAAAGCGAGCGCTGGAACAACTTTCCCCTCTCCGGGCAGCCCGCCGTACTTCCCGGGCGGCTGGGGAACCTGAGGCGGTGAGAGCAAAAACATCCTTCTCTTGCAAACTTCGCCACCGACGCCGTGGTCCTGTCCATGCAGGTGGTCGGGATGCTGGCGTCGGGTGTTTCGGAGGTGGGTGGGCGACGGGCTGAGGTGCGGGGCGTGCGGGAGGGACGGGAAGGGACGGGAGTCCGATGTGCGCCTCGCTCCCCAGGAGAGCTCAGCATCTGCGAGGGCTGGCATTGATACTGTTTTTGCCGGCGCTGGTGACTTGATGTGACTGATGGTAGACAGAGCAGTGAGTGTAGGTGAGGGAAAGAGCAGGGGCTGCTCAGCGTTTTCTCTTGCCTTTTAGCTTCAGTTTAGCGTTCACAGGTTTCTCCCAGGACGGGCTTGCGGCAGCGTTCACGGGGTTTGTGAGTGTGTACGGTCCCGGTGATTGCTTTTCTGACCAGAAAGAGCTGATGCTTGGGAGAATCTCTGTTACACTCGCTCAGAGGAGTGGGCACAAATCAGCTGGAATCTGTAAAATCCTGCCTGCGATGCCTTTCCTCTCCCATTGCCTTATTTGCTCGCTGAACACACATACATTTATTTGGTAGGAAAATGACACAAATGCTTGTGCTTCAAAGTGGAGCAACTCTGACTTCATGTACTATTTCTGTCATTCCTGACTCGTTCAGTCTTGACTGTTTCTTGGACAAACAAGGAGTAACAAACTGACGGATAAATCCTGAAGCATGTGCTGGAGCCTGTTCCCGGAGCTTTCAGAGTTAAAAGGCTTTCTTGAACTCACTGACACAGGGCAGTAAATCTCAATATGTCAGTAAGTGAGGGGAAAAAAAGCTCTTGCAGAGCATTACACACCGGCAGACAGAGTCTGTGCTGCACAAGCCCAGGTCTTCACAGGCAGGATTAGCTCCCAACACCTCCAGCTACTCAGCAGCATTTAGAAAGGTCAATTATATGTACAATATTTACCAGCTAATTATAAGTGAGGGAATGAAAGCCTTGGAGTTGGCCCCGGGAAAAATAATCCTCAGGCTTTGTGTACAGTGTGTTTACCTCCAAGTCATTGCTCGATTCATGTTGCTCCCTCAACTCCCCCTCGTTTTATGCTAATTTTGAAGTAGAGTCCTCTCTGTTCCTACCTCCCTAAAGGGAATGTGGTGGAAGAAGATACAAGATGGGAATGTAGGAAGGGGGCTTTGGGCTCTCCCTGAGCGCATCAGTCCTTCTGCCCAGCCTCTACTGAGGCACATTTTCCCATGGCTGGGGAAAGTTCAGGCTCCCTGACCAGCCTTGGCATCCCTTGTCTTGCTGCCATGAGGAATGGGGGACCCAGGAGACCTTGCTGACAGCTTTGCCTGGAGCTGGTTTCTAGGTAAAAGCTCAGTTTGTTTCACAGTTCCTACATGAAAGCCTTTTTTTTTTTTTTTTTTTTTTTTTTTTTTTTTTTTTTTTTTTTTTTTTTTTTTTTTTTTTTTTTTTTTTTTTTTTTTTTTTTTTTTTTTTTTTTTTTTTTTTTTTTTTTTTTTTT
>NW_020956098.1:242668-246922 GCF_003031625.1 Empidonax traillii
CACTCAGGGTGAGATCGTGACAGGAACTGAAGGGTCTTGAATACCACCAAGACTTTTTTTGATTTCTGACTTGCCCTAAATCTCAGCTTTTCCCCCTGTTAATGGAACCTTGTTCTATGTAAAAGCAAATAGTGGGTCCCTATTTTTACACAGAACTGCTGTAAAAGCAAAGACAGGTCCCCCTCCCGTTCCTCTCCCTGTGTGAGTGTGTTCTCCACACCACACGGTGCTCATGTAGCCTTGACAGATGAGTCAAGGAATGGCAATTCCAGTTCTACTGCTTACCTTGGGAAAGTGCTCTGGAGCCCAACAGACTTTACTGTCTGGAAATATTTCCTGTTGCACAACATAAATTGTCTGTTTCAGTTTAATCCTGTTGTCTTAGATTACCTCACCAAAGTACTACCTTGAGTGAAGCCTCTCTCCCCAGCCACTCCACTACAGTGGGGGAACCAGTACTGTGAGAGGCCACAGGTTGTGAAGATTCTGCAAGAAAGTGAGATGAGCACGTGCTTCCCTCCCCCCTTTCCCTGTCTTGCACAAGGGCAGGGTGAACAAGTCCGGCTTTGTAACAGGTGGGTCTGTGCTAATTCTAGAGCCTGAGCCAGATCCCTCTTCAGCTCCGCAAACCCAGGATGGCCACTGAGATCTCCAGGAGAGATCTCTCACCCCTGGTGGCTTCTCATGGCTCTGGTGGTCCTCTTCTCTGAGATGCTTCAGTGCTTGAGCTTGGTGTGGTGCTCCTTGTTCTGCCTGGGGCTGCTCCAAGGGTGTGCTGCTGCTGCTCAGCAGCACGTTGCCTGCCATCAGCTTTGGTTTCTGAAAGGATTCTCCCAGGGAACAGCAGCAGTGTTTGGGGTAACTTTGGCCCACTAATGCTTGTGGGTTCTTCCCAGCTCCTTGTGCTTCCTTGTCTCTCCAGGCTGAGTCAGACACACTGTGTTCATCTGCTTTGCTCATGCTGTAGCTCCAGCTCCAGCTCCAGTTCTTGCGGTATTTAAATGCTGATGCACAAATTAAGGTAACATTTACACGCTCTAGTGGGTCTTCAGCTCGCCTGCACATATCTCTTGTTTTCCTTCCTCTAATGCAGTGCCACTACCTGAGGACAGTGCTGCCTCCTTGCTCCAGGGAGCAGCTGATCCCTGCTCTGTTTATGGGACATTGCCGTCGCAATGAGGATGTGTAGTGGGGATGGTCAGGATCAACCAGACTGTATCCCTGCTGCTGTCCAAACATAGCCAGAAAGGTGCCTGCCTCCTCCCCTCCCCGAACAGAACACTGTTTGCTTTGGCTATTTTTAAACATGTTTGCTGCTGGAACCTGACGTTCGCTATCAGTCCGAGCGTTGCCACTGTGAGACTCACGGCTGTTTAAAATGGGTTATTGTGGGGATAGGAAGGACAGTTTTTGTTCTTCTGCCCACAGGCTTGGAACTGCCTGATGTGATGGTAGTTGTGGCAGTCCCTTGCTTCCCAGTAAATTGGCTAAGGGCACAGAATTACTCAATACCAGAGGCTTTGCCTCCTTCCTCCCAGCTTCTGGGATGGAACTCGTGAGAAGGAGGTGAGAAGCCTCTGTAGCCCATCAGTAATTCCCTCAGTCATGCTCTCCCTCCCTGAAAGTGTTATTTTTGGTTAATTCATACAAGTCTGGGCCTCCTTGGTCTATCCTGTGGGAGGAAGCTTGAGGCTGGAATTTTGTAATAAAAGCCAGATTTTTCTCTGGAGGCAGAGCAGAGGAGGCCACTCCTGTTGCTTCTCCAGTTCTTGTTAGTTCTTGATCTGCTTAATCTGGTGATTGTGAGAGGTTTTCTTTCCCTGCTGAGAATAAATTTGGCCTCTGAGGAGGGTCAGTGTTGTGATGTTCACCCTGAGATACCTGATTTTTACAGAGCTGCTAGCGGGAATCAAAACTCAAGCTGTTTGGACCTCATCTTCCTGATGGAAATTCCCAGCAATTTACTGGGGATGAGTCTCTAAGTGTATCCCAGGCCATTGTAGAACCACGGCATTGCTAAAAACAAGGAGTTTTCCTCCAGTGTCCTTGGCCAGAGTTAGTTTGCTCTTAAGCTGAGGAGCACAGAACAGTCTGTCCCCTTTCACACCAGCAGCAGCTGGTTTTCATAGGAGCGAACATGACTTTGTACCTGCAGTTTGGAGAGTTTAAGAAGTGTTCTGTGGTTATGAAAAAAATACAGATCTGGCCTCTAATTTCCTCTGTGAACACAATATTTCAGCTTTCTCTCTTCCACTGACCATTGGCAATGGAAAGACCACCATTCCCTGCTCTCTCCTCTTTGACTATCTTTGAAGTGGGGGCTGTTTCTATAGGGACTGGTGCCGTGGAAAGCTGAGAACAATGAGAGTTGTCATAGTTTAAATATGCAGGTTGTACCTTAACTTAAATATATACAGGGAGCTTGTTAATTAAATCTGAGTTTCTTTCTTGGTCATCATGCACCATACTAAGGATGGAGATTGCTGCTAAAGCTGATTTCTCATCCTCACTGGTACTTGACACACTACCTGTAAGATAGTCTTTTGGAGTTTCCCAGCTGGACTTAATTCACTAACTTAATAAAATCAGTCTTGTGCTCCTTTTATTTTACTAGTCACTATGATTCCCCTCTGACATAGCCTAAATTATGCTTGGATTACTTTTTTTTTTCTTGTTCTTTTATTAATGCTTCCATGGACTGTATAGTCTTCAGAGATTTATTTTTCTTTAATGAAATCAGCCTCGTTTTCCTGGCTAGTGTAGTGCATGAATGTCACATTTAAATATGTGCTTTCAAGTCCAGTCCTTTCCATCAGATATATTACTTTACACTACATTTGTCTGCATTAAACGGCAGTGATGATTTATTACATCAGTGTCCATGAAAGACTCCAATTCCTGTGACTACTGTTTTGTTGTTTCTCACTGTTTACTATTCATAATGCTCTAAAGTTCTGAGTAGTTGGCAGATTGTAAAGTGAAATTTCTTAAGTATTTTCCTCTGCTTTATACAACAGTTACAATTAGATTAATATGTATTTAGTAGACTTAGATTACAGAGCAAGTACAAAAAGCCCTCCTGAGAGCAATGATGCCATGAATGTCACAGCAGTGTGTGGTGCCAGGTGCCAGATGTGCAGAGGAGTGAAAGAGTAAAGATATGCCCAAAGTGTAGGGAAGATCCTTCATCCCTCTTCCACAAGCAGGAGATGGAAGCAGAGAGTGAACACCTGTTGGTGACCAGTCCTTCTTCCCTCCTTTCTTTTTCTTAAACAGGTCTGTGTTTTCTTTGGTGACCAGTCCTTCTTCCTTCCTTTTTTTTTTCTTTTTTTTTCCTTGAAGAAGTCTGTAAGTGTTTTTTTCCTTTGCTCCAACTAAGAAGTCAGAAGGGTGCTCTTCAGCCTGCTAAAGAGGCTTGAACAGCACTGAGCCTGCAAGATCTGGATATGAGATCTGGTCAGCAGGAGTCTAAATAGCTTTCAGTCTTATTGTTTAAACATGCAAAGTTGGGAATTCCCTCCATTCTGTTTGCTTACTTGAAGATACCTAGTCTAGGCAAACCTGCCAGGCACGCTAATGCTTCCTGACAAACTGCTTCAGAACAGGGGTTGTATGTAATGACAGCAATAGTGGCAGCAGAAACCCTTCCCAGAGAAAGAAAAGTTCGCTGTGGGGACTGTGGCCTTATTTAGGTCATCCTCCATCTTCAGCCTGTGCTTCCCTGAGTGGTTCTGCATCACCTGTCCTTTAGATCGATGCCTTGCCAGGTGGTGAATATCTCATGTACCACTAGCGAGAACTTCCAGATGATATTTAGGAAAGGCTTCTGTGCCATGTCAGCCAGCTTCTGAGCGTAGCATGCCAGGAGGTAGCTGCCTATTCACATATATCCCTGGGGTCAGTGTTTCCAGCTGGCTGGCTCTCAGCAGTTCCTCACTGGGCACCAGGGAACACCTAATTGCCCTACACAGACACTCTGTCTCCCTGGACCCTACATGTACTCTCACAGGTTCTGAGTCACTCCTCAGAAATTTGGTGCTCTCCTTCTGACTTGTGTTGAATGCCTCAACACTTGAGATAGGTGCTCCAGGTCACACTGATGGGCGGGGTGGCTCCAGGTTTGTTATTGTGACACCCAGGTGAGGCTTCCATTAAATGTGGCCTCCAGTCAACTTTTCACAGCTCAGGTTTTGCAGGTGTAAAGGACAGGCTACAGTCCCAAGGAGGATTGCTGGCCTTAATCAGTATTTGCAA
>NW_020956099.1:0-2033 GCF_003031625.1 Empidonax traillii
AAAAAAAAAAAAAAAAAAAAAAAAAAAAAAAAAAAAAAAAAAAAAAAAAAAAAACCAAAAAACCAAACATATTTATTAACCATTCAAAGAATATTACCCTCAGTGCAAACTCTGGAACATAGAGGGCACTGTTACATTAATGAAAATAACATTTTACAAACCGAACCATTTAGAATTGTTTTTAAGGTTAGCAGCTAAAGCACCAGTATGCTATAGGATAGTGATTGTTATGATATAACTGTTCCTTCTGAAAAAAAGCAGTTCATATAACATGTGAATAGAGTCACATATGCAGTGTATTTATCTAGAATGAGTTAAAAAAAAAATCTTGATGTAGAGATTACTTTTATTTATTTTATTTCTTTGAGTAAGTTTTACATTTTATACTAGTTAATTCTGTGGCTTTAAAATTGCTTCATGGCATCCAAAATTACAGAGATGTATCCTTATCCTCCTAACACATTTTGGAAAGGACATAACTGGTAGATCACAAACTTGCACACTAAAGAGAACTATAATCACTATTTTACAGATAGAGAACAGAGTAATTTTATTTCTGTTCTACTGGCTTCAAAGGAAGAACTCTACTCAGCAGTGCCATAGTTCTTCATTCCTGTCATTTTATCCTTTCCTGACTGCCCACAAGCAACAGCAATACTAGAAGAGGAGCTTTACGTAGACTGTTTTCCTGGATGGCCATGTTTTATTCTGCGCTCTGGAAGACTCTGCAATTAAGAACTACACTTGTAGGTCAGAAGACAGAAATCAGGCAGCATTTGTGAGACTGTGACAGAGAATAGCAAATTTTCTGGTTGGGGAAGTTAAGATCATCTAAGAGACAAGTCTGAAGACCATACTTGAAGCTCTTTGGAGTTGGCTGTAAAACCTTTTCAGTTGGCATGACCTCCTGGGGAAGGTCTGGTCCAGGTCTCAGTAGATATTGTACTCTGCCACAGGCTAGAAAATTGATTAGAACCACTCTAATAATTCATGTCCACACAGTGTTTATTATTCTGATTCACTGGAAAACAATCCACAGACAGGCTGAGGTTCATTAATTCAGGAGGAAAGATGCTAATGCTCCCAAATCTGCTCAGAGACTGAGAAGAAGGATAACACCGCCTTCAGCATCATCATGTATTTTGTAGCCCAGTCTTGTTTTGTGTGTGTTTCCTTACTTGAAAGTGATGAAACTGTAAAATAAACAAGTTCCCTCCGTTATGGAAGGAGCTTGGTGACTATATTAGGTGCCTCAGTCTGGAAATTCTCATAGCGATTGTAACCAATCCTAAAGAGCATACAAAGTTATAAGAAACCACATTTTCTTAGCAAATAAGACTAAGTGTGGGGCTAACAAAGTGGCCTGGGATATCTTTTAATTAGAGCCTCCTAAATACCGCCCTATGTCATAATAGCATTGACTCTTTCTTAAAAGAAACATGACTCTGCGATTGGACCTATTTGCTGTTTGCAGGTATCCTGGGGTTAAAGAGACTTATTCAGCTTGCACTGTTTTTCATATGAAGTGCTTATATGGCATACCTGTATACTAGCTTAGTCAAAAGTAGTTGCTTTTCTTCAAAGCACAATTGATTAGGAATTCAGACATAGGCAAAAGTTTAAAAGAATATACTTTTTAGTAACAAAATTATTGTTTAAATATTTGTCAACTGGCTAAGCATCCTGCTAGATTTGGAACACTGCACCATAAAAATTTGTGAAATATGACATGGCAAAAAAACCCCTTGCCATTTCTTTGATCAAATTCCTATTATTTAGTCTTAAAATAAACCTTCTCCTGAGACCCTTATGATATTAGGAACTTCTAGTGCCATAAACCACAATGTTATCTTAAAACCAACTACAAATATTGATACCTGCTATCAAACACAAAAGTCTACTCTTCTCTTTCCAGTGGTGAACATATTTTTTCATTACCTTTTAAAGAGTAATTTCTGTGTTGCAGATGAAAATTATGCTGGAGAACACTTCTATAGGTGCATGTGAGCATGTATATATTTTGAAAATAAGAG
>NW_020956099.1:2054-6157 GCF_003031625.1 Empidonax traillii
TTTTTTTTTCTTTTTCTCTCCTTCCCTTTCCTTTTGTGAGGGAAGTGGGGCCCAGATTCAGAGATACCTGGTGCTCAGCCAAGTTAAACTCCAACATCTTACTAATGAGTGAGATAACATTTTCCAATCTTTACTTACAGAAAGATATTAAGCTGTTAGAACATCCAAAGGAGGCAGTGAAGATGGTAAAGGGCCTTGAGGGGAAGCCATATGAGGAGCAACTGAGGTCACTTGGTCTGTTCAGTCTGGAGAAGAGGAGACTGAGGGAGACCTCATTGCAGCCTACTATTTCTACGTGAGGGGAAAAGGAGGAGCAGGCATTGATCTCTCCTCTGTGGTGATCAGTGAGAAGACCCGAGGGAATGGCCTGAAGTTCTATCAGGGGAGATTTAAACTGAGTGTTAGAAAAATGTTCTTCACCCAGAGGATGGTTAGACACTGGAACAGGTTCCCCAGGGAAGTGGTCACAGCACCCTGCCTGAAAGAGTTCAAGAAGCATTTAGACAATAGTCTTGATTCTAGGGGATGGTCCTGTGCAGGGTCAGGAGTTACATCCCTTCCAACTTGACATATTCTGTGATTCTGTGATTAAAACAGAACCTCAAAGTTCCTGATGAAGTGGCATTTTCACATAGAACAGGAATGCATAACAGGTAGTTGTTGTACAATTTCTGTTAGCATACAGAGTACAAAGAATTAGAAAGCAATGAATTTTCCTTGGGCAGTTAGAATGTTCCATCCTCAGTAATGAAACTGTGCTATTTCTAGGGATTCATAGAATGCACTGAATATTGACATTTCCAAAAGAGAGTGTGAGGCAGTTTCAGTAAGTTTCTCTTATAATGTATCTAGAAACTGCCTTTTGCTTTGACTTTTAAATATTTTTTACTGAAAGTGATTTCAGGAACCTTCCTCTGGAAAACATTAAGACATCTATTAATTCAAATTCAGCAAAATTATTTTCTTTATATCAACATTTCCCCTGAAGTAAAATATATTAACCTTTCTATCCCTCTCCTCTTTGTCTTCATAAGCTTCAGGAAAATGTTGCCATGAAATATTTCAAGCAGCTCAGTTTACTGTGGGCTCATTTCAGCCCACCTCTAAGCAAGAGAAATTCTCCTAGAAGTTCAGAAATATTATGACCACTAAATAGTAACAGCAGTTAAAAAAAAATAAATCGGGGTTAGTACCCTATTCTCCCATTCTTTCCTGTGAAGGTGTTTAGAGACTGAAAACTGACGGAGAGAGACTGTAGAACTGAAGCATTTCAAGGTAAGGTGAAAAAATTTAAATTAATCATTCTTTTCATCACACTTTCCACCTGGACTGAGACTATCCTCTCTGTGTGTTTAATGCCATCATTACAATTATTCTTCCTTCTTGACTGAATAATTAACTGTGGTTTCCTGGTGCCAGAATAACTGCTTATGACTTGTATTTACTAGCTTGATCCCACTGTGTACAATGCAAGTGCAGTAGTTCTTATGAAAGATTTTTTTGGTTTATTTTTTTTTGTTTCTTTTCTCTTCTAGAAAAACTCTCAGTAAAGAGGAAATGGTCTAAAGAGATATTCTTCTTCCTAACATTAAGGAAGAATCAGACACAGTTTCTTTTGTTAAATGTACCTGTGAGAATTTTTTACACGATATGAAGAAAATTTCCCATTTTTACCTTTCAAATATATTAAGATTATTTGGTCAAATCTGTGTAACAGAGATTCCATAGAAGTGAGGGCATATACATCTCAGTGTCTCATCATTCATCTGTGTTTCCATTTCATCATGAAGCCTCTTGAAGTATTTCATATATGTAGTAAACCTATGACTGATTATTTATGATCTTCTACTGAAAGCAGAAGATATACTGTCACTTTCCAAACATTTTAATTGTCAATTGTAGAGTTTGAAAAAATATTTGTGAACCATCTTCCTATTAAAAAAACCATCTTTGCTTTTTGTTTTTTAGTGTCAGAAAATTATATGTGATGGCTATTTGCAAAGAGACTAACAACTTCAAATTCAAATTTCTATTACATTCTTTGCTTACAAAACTTGTAATTTTGTTTGTTTGTTTGCTTGTGTGTTTTGATGGAACTTACCATTAAAAGAAGTTAACGTGGTAAATTTATTCTTTCCCAAAAATAAAAAAAACCCCCATATTTATTAACCATTCAAAGAATATTACCCTCAGTGCAAACTCTGGAACATAGAGGGCACTGTTACATTAATGAAAATAACATTTTACAAACCGAACCATTTAGAATTGTTTTTAAGGTTAGCAGCTAAAGCACCAGTGTGCTATAGGATAGTGATTGTTATGATATAACTGTTCCTTCTGAAAAAAAGCAGTTCATACAACATGTGAATAGAATCACATATGCAGTGTATTTATCTAGAATGGGTAAAACAAAATCTTGATGTAGAGATTACTCTTATTTATTTTATTTCTTTGAGTAAGTTTTACATTTTATAGTAGTTAATTCTGTGGCTTTAAAATTGCTTCATGGCATCCAAAATTACAGAGATGTATCCTTATCCTCCTAACTGGTAGATCACAAACTTGCACACCAAAGAGAACTATAATCACTATTTTACAGATAGAGAACAGAGTAATTTTATTTCTGTTCTGCTGGCTTCAAAGGAAGAACTCTACTCAGCAGTGCCATAGTTCTTCATTCCTGTCATTTTATCCTTTCCTGACTGCCCGCAAGCAACAGCAATACTAGAAGAAGAGGAGCTTTATGTAGACTGTTTTCCTGGATGGCCATGTTTTATTCTGCGCTCTGGAAGACTCTGCAATTAAGAACTACACTTGTAGGTCAGAAGACAGAAATCAGGCAGCATTTGTGAGACTGTGACAGAGAATAGCAAATTTTCTGGTTGGGGAAGTTAAGATCATCTAAGAGACAAGTCTGAAGACCATACTTGAAGCTCTTTGGAGTTGGCTGTAAAACCTTTTCAGTTGGCATGACCTCCTGGGGAAGGTCTGGTCCAGGTCTCAGTAGACATTGTACTCTGCCACAGGCTAGAAAATTGATTAGAACCACTCTAATAATTCATGTCCACACAGTGTTTATTATTCTGATTCACTGGAAAACAATCCACAGACAGGCTGAGGTTCATTAATTCAGGAGGAAAGACGCTAATGCTCCCAAATCTGCTCAGAGACTGAGAAGAAGGATAACACCGCCTTCAGCATCATCATGTATTTTGTAGCCCAGTCTTGTTTTGTGTGTGTTTCCTTACTTGAAAGTGATGAAACTGTAAAATAAACAAGTTCCCTCCGTTATGGAAGGAGCTTGGTGACTATATTAGGTGCCTCAGTCTGGAAATTCTCATAGCGATTGTAACCAATCCTAAAGAGAATACAAAGTTATAAGAAACCACATTTTCTTAGCAAATAAGACTAAGTGTGGGGCTAACAAAGTGGCCTGGGATATCTTTTAATTAGAGCCTCCTAAATACCGCCCTATGTCATAATAGCATTGACTCTTTCTTAAAAGAAACATGACTCTGCGATTGGACCTATTTGCTGTTTGCAGGTATCCTGGGGTTAAAGAGACTTATTCAGCTTGCACTGTTTTTCATATGAAGTGCTTATATGGCATACCTGTATACTAGCTTAGTCAAAAGTAGTTGCTTTTCTTCAAAGCACAATTGATTAGGAATTCAGAAATAGGCAAAAGTTTAAAAGAATATACTTTTTAGTAACAAAATTATTGTTTAAATATTTGTCAACTGGCTAAGCATCCTGCTAGATTTGGAACACTGCACCATAAAAATTTGTGAAATATGACATGGCAAAAAAAACCCTTGCCATTTCTTTGATCAAATTCCTATTATTTAGTCTTAAAATAAACCTTCTCCTGAGACCCTTGTGATATTAGGAACTTCTAGTGCCATAAACCACAGTGTTATCTTAAAACCAACTACAAATATTGATACCTGCTATCAAACACAAAAGTCTACTCTTCTCTTTCCAGTGGTGAACATATTTTTTCATTACCTTTTAAAGAGTAATTTCTGTGTTGCAGATGAAAATTATGCTGGAGAACACTTCTATAGGTGCATGTGAGCATGTATATATTTTGAAAATAAGAG
>NW_020956099.1:6412-37160 GCF_003031625.1 Empidonax traillii
GTGTTATCTTAAAACCAACTACAAATATTGATACCTGCTATCAAACACAAAAGTCTACTCTTCTCTTTCCAGTGGTGAACATATTTTTTCATTACCTTTTAAAGAGTAATTTCTGTGTTGCAGATGAAAATTATGCTGGAGAACACTTCTATAGGTGCATGTGAGCATGTATATATTTTGAAAATAAGAGGAAAAAAGGTAAGTTTTAAACTGAAATTTTAGAAAATTGAATAGAGTTGACTTTTGCCTGTCATTGTAAAAATGGTGACTATGCTTCTACTGTGAACAGAAATTTTGTTGTCACTTAAAAATGGACTAAGATTAGGCATCAATCAAATGAATCTTAGTTTAGAAAGATATCTAGAAATTAATAAAGACTGTCGTTCATATTTAGCGTACACATTTTCAATACAATGAAATTTTGTCATAATTACATAGTCCATATTGAAAGCTAGCTATTATGAATAAAATACTATTAGATGATAGTTAATCTGAAATTCCATAACCTTACATTTTCTAAATTAAAGCAAAAAAATAATCTGGGAACACATCTAAAAAAAACCTTTTATGTTACTGTGCTACAAAATATTGTTCTTGTAATGTCAGCTTCTGGATATCTCTGGATATCTCTCTTCTGAATATCTGTAATATCTCCTTTCTGGAGAGAGGTGATTGATAGAAAATAATTTTGAATATTCTAATCAGGTATTTTTCTGGACATTTGTGATAATCCACACAAGTTTAAAAACCTAAAAAATCAAGTAAAAGGAATTTCTTACATTTAAAGTTATTTAATGAATGGTATTCAATCTTGTAATGTTGGGAGTATGACTATGATTTTGCAATGCTTAGACTTATTTTGCATTTCTGTAGTCTTGTGCAACAAATACAAAATATTGCTCCATGCAAACCACTATGAGTATATTTGACAAATACATTTAATAAAGAATTTTTAGTGTTTAATTCATAGAGGTTTTCATTCATTCCAATATTGCTGTTGATGTCCAAAGACATTAACATCATTCCAGGCATCAAATAATATTCCTTTTTTTTCTCTGTCTCTAAGTGCCACTTCTCAAAAAATAAGATATTCAATTTCAGGTCAGGAAGAACTTTTGAAAAAAATTACATAGCCTAAACTAATGCTTTGTAACTCAGAATCCTACTTAAGAAATATTGGGAGATCTGCTAGAAGCAGTGAGAAAGACTAATACTTTTTTTATATCCTGGATAAGTGTGAAATATTGGACTCAAAATTTGACCTAGCAATTTTTTTCCACATCATAATGGCATGTTTTCAAACTTATTCGTATACTTGAACTCTGCACTGTTTGATGATCTTTTCAAACATGAAAAACTGCAACACATCCTGCCTTAGCTATGTCACAAGTGTAAGACTGAATATTTTCTTTTCAGATTTTCTGGACAAGAAAGGAACATTTCTCAACCACGAGTTTAACTCTAATTCTGGTTTAAAAAACCCTCTGGAAGTAGCTGAAGGAGCTAGGTGTATTTGGCATAGAGTTACAAGCATTAGAACTAATTAACTGTATTGTAGACTAGGGAAGTATGAGGAAACATTCTTCTGGGGTTTGGAAGAATTATATGTATGAACTGGCAAAGTCTTTGAAAAATAAGGCATGTTTTATTACATAAATAGAAGCCACAGAGACTTCTTTAGTAAACTCAGCATATTTACAGCCTGCAATTTAAAGTTTTGTTAAAAACAAAACAAAACAAAACAAACTTGCTATTAAACATGCCCATTGGTGGAGACAAAGACCCACAGACTTTGTATGAGTTTTATTTTCACTTAGGGCTAGGTATTCAAATAGACAAAGATAGTTTAAATGCTTATGAATTAAGTGGTCCAAAATGCTTTTATTTTTCTGAGTTGGATTCATATTAAGGCAGCAGCCTTTTTTCTTTTAGGTAGCCTGTCACAGCTGATACATCTTCTGGGACTGTCCCTACAACTCCTGTGTTCTATTCTGCCCTTGGCAAGCTGTAATAATGTCACATTCGAACACCTCAAGTCTAGCACTGCAATTACCACTGGTTTTCTTTTTCAGTTCAGTTCACAGCTCACTTAACCCAACCAGTTCCAAAAGGCTTCTTCATGCTGCCATTTTCTCTTCTATTTCCTTTCACATTGATAAGTTCCTTTCTTATTAGCAGACTTTAACCAGAAAACAGGGGACTTTGAGGAATTTTAATCATGAATAGACATGATGAAAAACCAAACCTGCAAAGTTCAAACTGTGGAAAAGGAAACCTTCTTATGCTGAGGACTAGATCTTGTAAATAGGAGTTTATGGATGAGACACAGAAGATGTTCAACTATCATGATCATGTAATCTTCTATGCACCTGATTGGGTTGGTTTATAGTGACTTTCTTGGGGCAAAATTTTTGCAGAATTCAAAGAAGTCCCAAAGGAAACGAAAGAATTTTGACAAACTGCACACAGACAGTTATTATTAAGAACAACATATTTTCAGACGCATTTTTATTGAATGAGGATCACAGTTAACTTATTCTTAAGAAAAATAAATTTCAGGATATGTTTTTATTGAAGGATCACTTCCTCTTTTTGTCTGGAACTTCAGACTGCTGAGATGCTTTTTCCTCTCACACAATATGTCAGCTCCATACTTCTGAAATTCTCAGTTTCTTTGATGAAGAGTAGGTATAATAAGGAAAATTTCAGTTCACATGTTCTGAAATTGAGTATGGAAAAGACATCAAGAAAATACCAACTTTTACTATATTATTCATTTTAAGACCAAGTAAGACTGGAAAGTGATTTCATACTTTTCAGTTCACAGAACTACCCATATAAATTCTTAAAGACTGAAATACTACCAACTTAATATTTTCTTCCCATAATGCAATTTATTTCACAAGTAAAAGCAATAGGGATTGTCTGTGCATCAATTATTTACTTTGAAATTTTTTCTGAGCATTAATTAATGCTTCTGTAAACATACTCATTTTTGCCATTCAGAAGAAATGCAAACTTCCCATATCTGTTATAATGGATCTGAGCAATGCAATAAGGTGCTCTTCAAAACTATTTCAATCACAGAGGCGTGAGGTTTCTTTTTTATATGTCATTTGTATAATTTGTAAAGCAGATCTTGGGAATTACCTTTTCCCCCCAAAGGCACAGTTGCGAGCTAGATGAGTGAATATCAATTGCAAAAATCTCATAAAATCATTTATTCCCTATACATTATCTTATGACACTGACAGAGACATACTTGTAGTAATAAAACTATCTGTAAGAATGAATGAGTACAGATGCTTTGTTTCATAATGGGATGATCATAGCAACATAGAATCATTTGAGTTGGAAGAGACCTAAAGATCATCTAGTTCCAAGCCCTCTGCCATGGGCAGGGACATCTCCCATTATGTCGGTTTACTCAAAGCTCCATCCAACCTGTCCTTAAACATTTTCAGGTAAGGGTGGGTCATCCACAACATCTCTCGTCAACTCTTTACAGTGTCTCACTACTGTTATAGTGAAGAATTTCTTCCTAATTTCTAATCTAAACCTACCCACTTTCCGCTTAAAACCATTACCCCTAGTCGCTATTTACCTTGGTAAAATGTCCCTCTTCAATTCACTTGTAGGCCCCATTCAGGTACTGGAAGGTTCCCTGAGGTGTCCCTGGTGTCTCTGATTGTCCAGGCTGAACAATCCCAACTCTCTCAGCCTGTCTTCACAGGACAATGCTCCTGCCCTCTGATCATCTTTGTGGCCCTGTTATGGGCTTGCTCCAAGATGCTTATGTACTTCTTATGTTGAGGGCCCCAGAGATGAACACAGTACTCCAGGTGGAATCTCATGAGTGTGGAGTAGAGGCAGAGAATCATCTCCCTTGACCTGCTGTCCATGATTCTTTCAATGCAACCCAAGACACAGTTGTCTTTCCAGGATGCAAGTGCATATTAAGTTATTTTGAGCTTCTCAAAACAACACCCCTGACTTCTTTTCCTCAGTGCTGATCTCAATCCTTTCTCCACTCAGTTTGTATCTCTGATTTGGATTGCTCCAACTCACATGCAGGACTTTACACTTGGCCTTTTTGAACTTCAAGAGGTTATCTTAAGCCTGTCAAGGTCCCTCTGCATGACATCCCTTCCCTCCAGCTTGTCAACTGCACCAATCAGCAAATTTGTGTGAGGGTGCACTAATAACACGTCCAAGTTGCCAACAAATATGTTAAACAGCACCAGTCTCAATATCAACCCCTGAGGAATGTCACTAGTCATTACTCTCACTTGGACATTGAGCTGTTGACCAACAGTAATCCCAGCACAGAAGGTTATCATACTTGTCAGGCAAAATTTGCCCCTAGTGAAGCCATGTTAGCTGTCATCAATGATCTCCTTATTTTCCACGCATGACTTGCATGAAAAAACACATATTCATCAGTATTCAAAATTATAGAATGAGAAATGTTCAAAAACATTAGAACAGTATAAAGCACAGCATTGGAGACATGAACAGTCAAGAGTTGACTAAAATTTCTATGTCTAGAATATATTATACTGAATTTCTTTTAGAGTTTCAGCAAACTATTATATGAATTAAATAAATCATGAGGGGATTTTTTCCCATAAAGAATGGGAAAATGCCTTGTTGTATAACTTCTATTTCTATTTTTATTGAGCCCTGATAGTTTTGTTCTGTATCTCTTTCATTCTCACAGTTTCCTGTTGATATGACTCCTCTGTCTTAGGAGAGCTAGCACAACCTGGGACAGACAGAATTGTTTCCACACAGCTGCCCTGAAGATCTGTGCAGTAACAGATGTGTGACAAAACTGTGGTACCTAATCTCAATGTCTGAATGTCACGTCACTGAGAGAAAGATGCCCAAAAATCTTACTCTTTTTGATGTACTACCTCACAAGTGGGCAATAAGTGATACTCTCTCTGCCATTTTAATGGACAATATCTTCACCAAAACATGGGAGTCAGGTCAGTTCAAGATGAGCATAAAGAGAGGCAAAAGTATCTGGAAAATGTTATAAATATAAAAAGAGCTTCAGATTAAGTATCATTAAGAAAGAAGGAAAATATGAGCATTTTTAACTTATTGTTATTCCATCTATTCATTTTGAAAGAAGTAGGTTTCCATTTTTAGTAAATTCTTCATATTTTGGGAGACATGTTTTTCTTTAAAAATATTTCTCTTTATTTTCTAATCACCTTTAACCTTTGATAGTTTTCTTTGTAATTTTCTTCTTGTATCATTTTAGGAAAATAATGATGAAAGAGTAGAAATAAGAAACGGGAAGTAGAAGAAGAATTGAGGCATTTTTTCTTCTGTTGGCATCATGTCCCCTACTTTTAGGATAAAATACTGAAATATATTGATTTTTAATTTTTTTTCATATTTGGACCACCACAGAATACCAGGTTCTCCATCTGGAACATATGGGTTTTCTTTTTCTTTTCTATATGAAGCAATTTCCAACTCTGTGATAACATTTTCATTGCCTTGGTATCTCCCCTTTTCCATCCTTTCTCAAGCAACATCAATTCCATGATGAAAACACAGCAGACTGTCTTACTTACTCTCATTTGTCTATTTTTCTCTGCCCTCCACCTTTCTTTGTACTGACAAATTGAGCTTTCATATTGTATTACCTTATAGTCCTTAGGAGGAATAAGTTACAAGAAGGAGGAGATCTGCCATTGTTTTTTCTCTTTTTTTTTTTCCCCTTTTTTGATGCAGTACTTCTCTTCCTACCACAACTGCCTGAGTAACTATTAGTCCCAGTATGTCCCAAGTGGCAAATGCATAGCCTCAATAACCCTCAGAACTGAATTCTAGTGTCCCACACAAATCACAGTTTAAAGGTTGTGATGTAACAAGTGCATCATTTGGGGATTTGGGCTTAAATTATTTTCAGTATATTGCTTACCAACAGAGCTAAATTGGTCACTGAATCACATGGGGTTATGCCTGGATCATTTTAAAATGTAGAATAATGAGAAAGACACAGTAAATCACAAATACATGTCTGATCTGAATCTGTGGATACGTGAAAATATGACAGAAACATTGAGGATTTGCAAAACTTGAAGTGTTATGTCTAGCTATTGGTTGGTTATTCATCAGTATTGCGGTTTGTAAAATTTTGGGAATTCTGACTGGGGACTTGGGGATTAGGATTTGCATATATTTTAGTCTCAGGATGGTTTCATAGGACATTCACATTATATGAATCTAAGTGTTTAATAATAAACTTGCAAAAGCCTGAAAAAATGAAATTTAAAAAGAAAGGCAATTGGAAACACATTATCTCTTTTTTAAATCTATAAAAGTTTTTGATCCTAGTGAGAGCTTTCTTAAAGTTAATATAAGCATTTTTGTTTATTTCTCTGAATTTCATTGAATGCTTGCTCCATTGCAAACTTTTTTTCAGAGATATTGCACTTCTCCACTTATTAGATACTAAAGGTGCAATTTAAACAGTGTGGTTTTAAACGTTTTAAATTCCACACAAGTTTCACAAGTCTGATAGTTCAAGTTTATTTACAATTTTAGCCTCTTCCTAGTTTTCTTTTATTTTTGTGTCTTTTATATTGTGTTAGACAGTGACAACTCTTCAATTATTTGAGTGTACACACGTGCACCTCCAAAAACCAAAAAGATAAATGAATCATTTGCTTTATGGTAATTTTATTTTCAGTCTAATGAAGAAGGCTGCAATTTTCCATTTCAAAAGTCAACCAAATTTGCACAAATGTGAGGGAAAAGTGCTTGTGAAAATGTTAGACCAAGTGACTAATAGGACAAATTAGATCATGACAGACTTTCTCTAAAACATTTAAACTAATTAGAGTCTTCAAACCACTCACAAATACAGATCAGAGACAGGGAGACTAAGCATTAAAGAGCATATTCATTCCTCCTGAGAAAATAGCTCTTTACACATACTGGCATAATATTTTAGAAACTGGATGTATTTTAGAATCATTGCCTTTGTGTCCAATTCAACATGGAGAAAAAAAAATTACTCAATTTTAACCATGTCAGAGACAAGCAGCATTGCAGAAGGTTGGTTATAACCCCATTGATTGCGTGAATGTTCATGGGGTCTGTGCTCTGTTATATGAGACTGAAATATAATAAGAAAGTGATTTTGCTTCCTTAATTTTTAAGACACTATAATGGAGTTAGAGGGCTAGAGAGGATTTACATGTGAAAGAAGGAATCCTAACAATTTCCATGGGGTCTTAAGTATCAGATGCAGTGGCCAGAGAGATAATTTTAAAAATCAAATACTAAATTAACTTTTACATCCCATTGGTTCTATAATTCCTCTGGCCTTTAGGAAAGTTTACTCTTACCTGCTATGTATGCACATTGCAGGTTTATTTGCTGAAATATTTTCTTCTGAAATCTTGTTGCCTCTACCAACATTATCTCTACCAAGAATGTTTATCTAAGAGGCCAAATGAAAGTATGTTATGCGCTTGGATTGTTGCAGCAGGAGGCCATTACACCCCTGGATGTACTCCTTTATTCTCTGCCCCAAGCCTATTCTATCCTGCTGAGGTCACGGGGGTAAAAATGCCATATATGTTGTGTGGTCCCAACTGACTTTTTGTTTCCAAGCTCCAAATATTTGTTTTTCATCTCCTGCAACATTTTCAGGGCACAGACAGGTGGAATGTCTACTTGTACAGGAGCCAAAACCCGTTGGTTGTACAAACTAAGGGGTTTTTATTTCCCACATCCTCATAATGTGGCAGTCTTGTACCTTGCTGTTGATGGCTTTCAGGCTGTTTATAGAACCTCTGAGCATAACAAACAGCGAAGAAAAGAGATTCAACACCAAAACCATTTCTGAGTTACAATTGTCACCAGCTGCAACATTTTCTTCCTAAATATTAGCAAAGTAATCTAGCATTAGATACTATGTTTTTTGAATACACAATTCTCTATACATTTTATACATTAAATATGTTTGTTTTAAAGACTTTAATATAATAACTGTTTTAACAAAGTGTGTATTTCAGTCTTACAGCAACAAGGAATTTTTTGGAAAGGAAAAGAAACTTGATTTTTGTTGTAGGTTTTTAATTTCTCTTTAATACCTAAAGGTGGAATAATTGAAGTTACTCATACTGAATTAAAATTATTGAGAAAGTTTTATCTAATGTACATATTCTTTCATCTGTTTCAATTTTTATGCTTTACTTGCAGCACCTTTTGATGTAATAAATTATTTTCTTCTCTTTGGATGGATACAATTTGTGTATCTCACACGTCTATTGTATTTAGATGAACTGTGCATTAAATTTTAATGCTAGATATCATTTTCTAATTGTGAGAAGACTATACTGTAGTTGACCTGTTCATTGTAATCAGAACAATGGAATACCTTAGAAAAGTTGAAATGGTTGAAACTTTTTTTTAAGTGCCATTTCATTATAAGTGAGTTCTTTTTAAGCAGCTTGTTCTTTCTTAGTTGTTACTCTGATGGTAGAAATTTACCCGGGGCACAATTTAGCAGTATAAATACTCTTCTTTTATTCTTACAGTGCTGTTCTTGCAAATAACAAAGTTGAAGGTACTATGTCCATTGGAACGTTGCAAAGATTAAGAAACTGTAGAATTTTGTTAGAATGAGAAGATCTAATTCTAATTTGGTAACCATTTCCCGGGCTGGAACAGTTCTCTACCTCCAAGTCTATTTCTTTATTCTGGGTGAGAATTCATCACAGAGAAAGCAATATTTACAAGAGCGTCATAAAAGTTTTTACTGTGAACAAAGAGAGGGATATTAGAAGTCAGTAGGTAGTGTAAAGCAAATTGTCTTTTCTGAGAGGTTTCTGTATGCAAATTTTTTGTACCATAGCTTGATTTGCTTTTTACTGGTAAAAGAATATAAATCCTTAGAAACACCGTGAAGTACATTACGGTTTTTATTTCATCTTAGGTGAGTTTATTTCACTACAAGTGAATTCTTTTCAGACAGTTTCCTCTTCATTCATGTCACAGTGTGACTCACAATTTCTTCATGTTTCTTTTAATAAGTTGAATAGGTAATAAAAGAAAACTAATTTCTTTCTTTCTTTCCTGCATGAAGGAGTGAACAGGAAATACAGTGCTGCAGAAACCAGGTGAAGAGCTTTATTTCCAAGCAGTGAAGCCTAAAACAGCCTATCATGCTTTTGATAGATGAGATTAATTTAACATCTTCTTTTTGAATGTCCTTCAGATGTTTTCTTAGTACAGAAACAGAGAGACAAAATAATTTATAAAAATGATACATAAACACTAGTTATAAGGATTACAGCTAAATCTTGATTACTGACTTCATATTATAATGCATTTCTGACGAAGGAAGGAATGTTTTCTCAGAGCTTGTGTCACTCCTGTTGCTGTTCCTTCCATAGCCTCTCTCAACTACTGTCACTGGAGTCTACCTACCATAGATTCATAGAATCATTTATGCTGTAAAATACTTGTAAAATCATTGGTCCAAGAGTTAATCTACAGCACAGAATGACAAAACTACCCTTTGATGTTGATGCTGCCAAGTATGGAAGGGTTCTTTAATATTTTTCTTCTTTTCTTCCCCATCAGCTCTACAACAGCTATCCTACTTCATAGAGCTTTAAAGTCTCTTAAAAATTAATGGTATCTTTAAATCATGGTCATATTGTGTCTTGGCAAAAACTGTTATTTAGATATATACCATAGTAAAAATAATATTCTTCTTATTAGAATAGGGTCCTTGTTCCAGCTAGGACAGGGTTATCTTTTTGGGTAACAGAGAGAGGGCATGGCACCGGGACCCTGATATACCACCTCATGTCATTGCCAGGGGCTGGAGAAAGAAACTGTATCTCTTCTGATGAGAAGAGGTTCCTTCCAGTTGAGAAAACATGGTGGAGGGAACTGTCTGGTATTGTCTGTTGCCAGAGAGGTTTTTTCATGTGAATAATTTCTTTTTGTATACCCTTCATTATTAATATTGTTGTGATTACTGTTCATTTTCTTATCTCATTGCTGTTTCCAGTAAATTTTTCTTAACCTTTTGTGCCTCATATTCTCAATTCCAGTGCTCCAAAGTGGGAAGAGGGAGTGAGAAAGAGTAGTTTGTGATTTTGAAGAGTCTCCATGGGGGGCACTGAACTGGGGAGTATCATTCCTAAACCATGAGAAAAAGGATGATATATTAATATCTTAAACTTAAAACCTTCAGCTTGCTCAAAGTGGTCACCTGCCAAGTTCTATACATGTCTTAAGATTCCTCATCTTAAAATCTGTGACATATTTGGCCTGTAGGAAATGGTGACTACCCATCCAACAGCTGGACTGTAAGAATCTAGAAGAAAATAGGAGAAAAAAATTCTAGAATGATATGTAACACATCATTATGTTAAGAACACATCAAAAAGAAGAGTGCATTCAGCCAGGAGATAGATTTTTTTTTTTCCAACTGCCATTTGATGTTGTGAACTGCAATTAGATAGGAGAAACATCCTGTTCCTGAGCTGCAATGGGAATATACTCTTGTGAAAGTCTATCACTTTGTCTGTTCTCCAAAGCATGAATTTTACCTTGCTCATTCCTAATAGTTTTTTAATTGCCTTTCCTTAAAAATAAAAATGAAAAATTGAAGCATTGATAGTGAAAATTTCTGTCCCTTGATGCAAGTTGAAACTTTTCTACAGATCACCACGGTCCTCAACAGATAATTAGCAATGCCATTTTCAGATTTTTGTAGCGAGCTTCTCCATATCTTTTTTTGCAGATATAATCAATGGGACTACTAAAAGCCCATTGAAAAAGTGTCTGGTACAGGCAGTAATGTAATGTAATGGCCAGTCTTCGCGAACGAAGAACTGGGGAAGGTCTTTACACCTTCCAGCCTGCGCATTGGATTTTTTTTAGGTGAGACACAGTGTGCGCGGAACTGAGCCCACCCTTTAATCCTGAGGTTCATCTGCCAGGGCCAAGCACGCTTGGACGGTGGCAGCAAGGTCCTCAGGACGTAGATGGATTGCCTTACGGGCTAACGAGCTCCATCTGCCTGGGGAGGGGCCCCGACCGGGAATCGAACCTGGGTCTCTGCAGTGACAGTGCAGTGTCTTTTCCCCTAGACCACCGGGGGGGTACAGGCAGTACTAGCCATACGATACACCAAATTTAAAAGGTCTCAAAAATTTGGAAGTTTCTTCAGTGATTGCTTCCAAATTCCTACCAGAGCTTCAAGGCAGAGCACCAAATCAGTCACAGACTGAAAATTCTGTGGGCTAATGAAACTCTCTTCATATTAAGGCAATAATTTGTTATAAACCTAATGAAAGGATAGCTAAACTACTACAAAATGTCACTTAATTTACAATGACAGTAACCCAATTGTGTAATTATTGAAGGAAGAAGTAGCTTTAATAAAACATTTAATGTTGTTATACTCCAGGTAAATATCAATCCAGGCTCGAAGTTCATTCCACAGATCCCTCTCCTGAAGCGCTTTGGTAGCTTATTAAAAATAGCATTCTGCAGTCCTCTGAAGAATCCTTAGGGTTCTCCTTCAAGAAAAACAAGGACTGGTTTGATGAAAACAATCATGAGATCCAGGAATTGTTGAGTAAGAAGTGAACTGCTCACCAAGCCCACCTTGCTCAACCATCTTGTCATATAAGAAAAGCAGCCTTTTGACTCGCATGCAGGAAGCTACAACAGAAACTTCATGACATCCAGAACAAGTGGTGGACCAATCAAGCAGAAAAAATCCAATTATGCGCAGATACAGGTGATTACAGGGGATTCTATGAAGCTCTGAAAACAGCCTATGGTCCTACACACCAGGTTCAAAGCCCTTTACTCAGTGCAGATGGCCAAATGCTTCTCACAGATAAAGTTTCCATTTTGAATCGATGGTCCGAACACTTTCAGACTCTCTTCAGTGCTAGCTATGTAGTTCAAGACTCAGCAGTGCAGTACATTTTACAACAACCAATGAAAACTGAACTGGATACTGCCCCCACCATGGGAAAAACTCTTAAAGCAGTAGAGCAGGTGAAAATTGGCAAGGCAGCTGGGGTTGATGGAATCCCACCTGAAATCTGGAAGCACGGTGGTCAAGCTCTCCATGTTAAATTTCACGAATTTGTGGTGTGCTGTTGGGAACGAGGTGAACTGCCTTCAGACCTTCGTGACGCTGTCATTGTCACCTTGTACAAGAGGAAAGGAAATAAATCAGACTGCTCAAATTACCGAGGTATTACTCTGTTCTCCACTGCTGTTAAAATCCTTGCAAGAATTCTTTTGAACAGTATAATACCCACAATAGCAGAAGATCTTCTACCTGAAAGCCAGTGTGGTTTCTGAGCCAACAGAGGTACCACAGACATGGTATTTGTTCTCAGACAACTGCAAGAGAAGTGTCGGGAACAGAATAAAGGACTCTATGTTACCTTTGTTGATCTCACGAAGGCTTTTGATACTGTGAGCAGAAAAGGCCTGTGGCAGATTTTGGAACGTTTAGGATGTCCCCCCAAGTTCCTCAAAATGATCATCTCGCTTCATGAGGACCAACACGGTCAAGTCAGATATGGTGATGCACTTTCTGAGCCCTTTCCAATAGCTAATGGTGTGAAGCAAGGCTGCGTTCTCACACCAACTTTATTCACAGATTTCTTCAGCATGATGCTCCAAAGGGCCATGGCAGACCTTGATAATGAAAATGGTGCCTACATTCGATATCGCACCAATGGGAACCTATTCAACCTAAGGTGACTGAAGGCCCACACTAAGACCTTAAATCATCTCATCCGTGAGCTGCTTTACGCTGATGATGCTGCCCTCATCGCCCACACAAAAGTAGCTCTGCAACGTTTAACAGCCTGTTTTGCAGAGGCTGCTGAGGTTTTTGGACTGGAAGTCAGCTTGAAGAAGACAGAAGTTTTCTATCAGCCTGCACCTCAGGAAGTCTCCCATCATTCCCATATCACCATTGGTGAAACACAGCTCAAATCAGTCCAGTAGTTTAATTACCTGGGAAGCATCATCTCCTCAGACAGTAAAATTGATGCAAAAATAGACAACAGGTTAGCAAAGGCATACAGAGCTTTTGGTAAACTCTATAAAAGAGTGTGGCAAAACAAACACCTGAAGAAAAGTACTAAGATCAGTGTTTACAGAGCCATCGTACTGTCTACTCTTTTATATGGATCTGAATCCTGGGTCATTTACTGCCACCACTTGCGTCTCTTAGAACGCTTCCATCAGCGCTGCCTCCGTACAATCCTCAACATCCACTGGACTGACTATGTGTCCAACACGTCTGTCCTTGAACAGGCAGCAGTCACAAGCATTGAGGCCATGCTGCTGAGAACTCAGCTGTGATGGACAGGGCACGTCTCCAGGATGCAGGATCACCGCCTCCCTAAGATCGTGCTATATGGAGAACTTGCCACTGGCTGCCACAAGAGAGTAGCCCCAAAGAGGAGATACAAGGACTGCCTGAAACAATCCCTCAGCCTTGGCCATATTGATCACCATCATTGGTCTACTCTGGCCTCCAGTCGGGAGGCCTGGAGACACACCATCTATAACGCTGCTGCTGCTTTTGAGAATGCACACAGGATCACTCTCGAGGAGAAAAGACAACGCAGAAAGAATCACGTCTTGTCGATATCACCTGGGGAGTCTTTCTGCTGCACCTTCTGCAACTGGACTTGTCTATCTCGCATTGGCCTTTTTAGCCATCAGCATGCTTGTAGCAAGTGTGGATAGAGCCCTTCTCAAATCTTCGTTCGTGAAGCCTAACCATGATGAATGTTGTTATACACAAACTTTTTAGTATTATAGTTATTTCTGTGGTATGTTTACTCTTCCAGTACTTCTGTGGGCCCTAAGGTTGATGGGTGTCAGTCTTCCTAGAAGCAGGTGGTATGGCTTTAAGATGAGTCATCAATATACCAAAGCTCTCACCATAACCATGATGTTGTTCTTATGTTCTTTTCATTCATTCTGGGATACACTTGGTGCAAATTTTATGTCTTCCATATCAGCTCAGCTTTTTTCTATGTACAGTGTAGTTTGTACTTATATTGGACAATCTTCCAAGATTATATTCCTCTGATCATTAGAAATTATTTGCTGAAGATATGCCTAAAGCCTGATGATCTGAAGCCTCTATTTTCATCCTGTGCCCACACTGTCAAGGTCTTTGCTATCATTCCCCACTGCACAGTTATACACTTCAGTCTGGCATTACACATAGTTCAGGCCACAAATGACAACTACTAAATATTACTATCTGTCACTTAAAAATATATCAAAATGCTTGTTACAACACACGTTACCACAATCATAGAAAGCTAAGCTACAGCCAAAATAGGTTAAGCAATAGCTGTTTGCTCATTATATAACTGTTGTTATAAAAAAATGAACTGTCATGGTTTAACCCCAACCAGCAGATAAAGACAACTCAGCCACTCTCTCACTCCCCCACCAGCAGAACTGGGAAGAGAATTGGAAGAATAAAAGCTAAAAAACTCATGACTTGAGATAAAGACCGTTTAATAAAGCAATCACTGTGCACACAAGCAAAGCAAAGCAAATAATTCATTCACCACTTCCCGTGGGCAGGCAGGTGTTCAATCATCTCCAGGAAAGTAGGACTCCATCACGTATAATGATGACTTGGGAAGACAAACACCATCAGTCTGAATGTCTCCCCTTCCTCCTTCTTCCCTCCAGTTTATATACTGAGCATGCTTTCATGTGGTATGGAATATCCCTTTGGTCACTTGGGGTCAGTTGTCTTGGCTTTATCACCTCCAAACTTCTTGTTCTTCCTTACCGGCAAGGGGTACAAAAAACTGGAAAGGTCTTGAGTATGTAAGTGCTGCTCAGCAATAATGAAAACATCTTTATTATCAACGCTGTTTTCAGCACAAATCCAAACCAGATCTGCATACTAGTCACTGCCAAAATAATTAACTCTACCACAGTCAAAACCAGCACATGAATAAATCATCTAATAAACAGTTGTTTTCTCACCATGACCAATAGCAAGTTTTAAAAAGGAGTTGCTCTTCCTCTGTCTCTTACTTGACTGAGCTCAAGTATGTCACACTTCTTGTTAGGAAATTTGTCTTGGTTTCATTATTAAGTTCAAGCTATAAGTGAAGTTTCATAATGTAATATGAAAAGTATCTGAGAATGAATTGCAACACATGATCTTAACTAAGCTGGAGATAGAAATAATTAATTTGAAGTCAATTTCTTCATAAGTTACATTCAGTAATAAATCACATAAAAGTATATATAAAATTCCAAATAGAAAGATTCTCTTTAGTTTAATACCCCCTTGAATTGTCATTACATGAGAAGAGAGCAGTAAGCAATATTCTCTCTTTTAATCAAAAACAGAAATAAAAATTCTTATTCCCTCATGTATTTTCTTTGTTTCTAGAAGTACATGTGTCTACACAGGCAATAAAACCAGTTATACACTTCATTCAATTAAAAAGTTGTTCAATAACAAACCAAACAAAAAAACTAAAATAGAGCAACAATCCAAGCCCATAACTTACAGTAGATATGTGTCCCTAAAACCAGAACATCTGTTTGAGTAGTTTTCTAGGAACAGTGTATCCCTTTTAAAGTAGTAGTTGGTGCTTAAAGACTGCATTTAGACACTACATTACCAGCAGGTCCTGAGCACTTCTCTTCTACTTGCCTTCCAGTGCCCTGCCTGCATTTCCAGTTAACATTGCACTGAGTTTTATTGTTCACAAGGAGTCCCTTCTTATCCACTGACATTTACAGGGTCAGGATGCTAAGTTTAGGAACAATTGCACTGACATTGGTACAGTTTCCCAAAACCAGCAATCAATAATCCAAAAAAGAAAAAGGAAAAGCAAAACTTTGTGGATACTAGCATACTTCACCTCCCTCAGGTAATACTTTAATGCTGGAAATAGAAAAATGAAAGTGTAACTTTAAGACATTACCTTAATAGAAAAGGAACAGAAAGAAACTGAATATTAAAGAAGAGTCATTCATCCAGGGTTTTTATGGGCTACTGGCCCCACATTATTCTACTGTTAAGGAGCTACCAGAATATATCTACTAGAAATGCTGGAAAATTATTGCATACATTCATTCTGTTTCTAGCACTGCCTTCCCATCCCTACCTTGTTGCATAATTAGCCTTTGTATCTGTAACCCTATATAGTCCTTGGATGATGAAATGGTTGCAGTGGCATGGAAAAAATGGAGGTAGCCAGAGCTAGATGCTTTTTTTAAATTCATTGTCCATGGCACTTTCTCACATGCTTATATATAGCACATATTCATAAGCTTTCTGGAAAAGAAGTGAGTAGTGAGGTGACAAAGTTTTCTGGTAGCATTAAATTATTCATGGTAATAAAAGCAAAATCTGGCAGTGAAAAGTTGCACAAGTTTACAAGACTGAAGGAGCAGTAAAAGATGAAATTCGGTGGTGATAAATGTAGAATAATGAGCTGATAGAATAGCATCTATGTATATAAACAACAAGAGACCCTAAATAACTTATTAGAATTCAGGAAAGAGATTCTGAACTTGTTGTAGACAATTCTACATAAATATCAGACCCATCCAAGGAAGTGCTCAAAAAACCCTGCATATAGCATTTTAAATGACTGGGAAAGGCATAAACAAGAAAATAAGAACATATTTAGAGAAATGGGTAAACACTTTTCAGTTGCACTTCTCCTTCTAGTTTCCGGTAGAACATAGAAAAAATAGAATATTGTAAAAAGAATGATGAAACTTATAGATTGGGTATTTTTGAGCAAATAATGTCTATATAGCTAGAAAAAGAGGTAACTGGAATTAATTAGTCAATAAAATCATGAGTGGATTCAAAGGTGTGCGTAGGCACATCAAAAGAACTTCCTAGGAACCAGATGTTGAGGAAAACAAAAGGCAACATTTTTTACACAAATCAGCTAAATTATTAAATTTGTTGCTAAAGGATGTCATAGATGAAAAAAACATGAATAGGTTCATAAAACAGACAAATCTGTGAAAGCAGATTGCATGCAAGCAACGATGACAACGATGACTCTAAGTAAGTTTACTTTAACTATTGATTTTCACCAGTAGAAGTCTGCATGGCCTTTTATGAGTAAGATTTCCCTTTCCTTACTAGTGGGACGTTTAGAACTCTTTCCTTATGTCATGGTTTTGTTTGTTCTGGGAAACTAATCTGAAATTTTTCCCTTCCCCCTGTCCATGGCGTGAAAGGGATGTTGAATAGACAGGTTGACTGTGCCTTGGGTCATTAACTAACACAAAAGAAGTGGCTGGTAAAACCACATTCTGAGTTGATGGCCCTCAAGATCTTATCTGTGGGGAGAAGTGAGGAGTTCTTTTTTTTATTTTTTTAACTTTTTTTCCTCCTGTCTGGGGAAAGAGGGGAGGAGTTTGCTGCTGCTTGAGTTGGGACAAGGTCTGGGTGTCAGGAGCTCAGAGGTGGCTTTGCTTTCATCCTGGTTGCCAGCTGGGAATTTTGTTTGAATTTTCATGGTTGAGAAACTGTTAGGGGAGCCCTCTTTTCCTCCTTTTTTTTCAGCAGTAGTTCTTGTGCACGTCAAAGGAGAGGGGAAGTTGCACCACACAACTCAGCCAGCAGGACAGAGTGAGTTCCCATTGGGAAGGACCTTTTTTTTTGTTTTGTTTTAATTTCCCTCCTTTTTTTTTTTTTTTTTCTGGTGAGAGGGAGGGAAGGCATCCATTTTCAGCTTCTCCAGCACGTGTAGGGGGGTTCCCCACATGGTGATGGCCAGTGATCCAACAGCACCCCCTACTGGCAGAGAACACTGCAGGTTCTGCATCTCTGATGATCCAACAGTGCCCCTGCTGACTGTGGTTAGAACTGTGCCAAAGGGCCCAAACCAGACTGTTCACTTTTTGTGTGTTTGTGTGTTTGTTTGTTTGTTTGTTCATTTGTTTTGAAGAGGATTACTTTGGGGTATAAGATTATTGTTCGGTTCTTTTGTTTTCTGTTCTTTGTTCTGCCAATACACATAATCTTTTAATAAAGAGCTGTTATTTTTTTCCTTTTTTCACATTTTTCTCAATTGGGGCCTTTTAATTTCAGATTTACAATTGCTTAGAGGGAGTAGTTTGGGTCTTCCTCATAACTCATCCTCAGCAAAATACTTGTGTCTCATTTAAACTGGGACACCTTATAAGATGAAAAATTCACAACTATGATTTCAGAGATATTAGAATATTTTCTGTGCTGGCTAGTGTTGGAAATTAAAGCCCAAAAAGAGAGAGGGTTGTTTGTTTATTTGTTTGTTTTGGTTTTGGTTTTTTGGGGGGAAGTTATTTGTTTTAGGTTTTGATCCATAAGGCATTAAGCAACTGCCTATTTGGGTAGAGAAATAGGGAAAGACTAGTAGGTATGGTGGTTGAGGAATACATTTAGTGTAGGTAGGATGGTGTACAAGCTGCAGTGCCAGCTGCAGATGGAGCTCTGGGTGGCTGGAGCTCCAGAAAAGGGGCTGTGAACTGGTAATCCTTTGCATAAAAGGGCATGGGGACCTGTGGCACAGCCAGGTGATCAGCCACTTAGGGACACAGCAGGAGCCAAAGACCCCTGGGCTTTCCCTCACTTAGACTGTAAAAGTATAAAAACCCAGTTCAAGCTGTGATTTTTTTTATTTATTATTACATCACGATTAAATTATTTTAAGGATTTGGACGTCTGAGAGTCTGTCGTGGGAAACCTGAGATTGAGTCAGAAAGGAGAAGTGGTCTGACTATGTGAGTGTGGGGTATGTAGCTGCAGAGAGGCCTTGGTCCCAGCTCAGGTGGTGTGAGGTGTGACTGCCAGAGTGGCTCCTGGATGGTCACACAGGGAAGTTTCCTTAACATGGTAACTTATGTTGTGGAAATTTTAGAGTAAGATTTAAAATTTTTATATATATATCTCTATGCATCTACTGTACAAACTTGTTCCAGTGTAGGCAGAAATTCATTCTCTGTGATGTCTTATCAGCAGTAAAATATAGCTCATAAAACATAGTTTTAAAATACCTAAATACATCATTATATAGAAAAATAATATTTTACATACATTTTTTTTCTCTCTCTCTTTTTTTTTTTTTCCGCAAAGCACAATTAATTGTGAAGGGTGGTTAGTAATATTTAATTTTTTTTTTGTTCCCAAATCTTATGTTGCTGATCTAACACTGGGCAATCTAAATGTCTAGTTGACACTCCTGCACAGTGTATTTCTCAACAAATATACTACTAAAAGTAATTTTTTTCTTTTTTAAAAAAATGCAGTGACATTAAGTTGCAAGGAAAATGATCACTTTAAATGTGAATTTCAAAGGAAGACCTGATTTATGACAGGGATACTATCTAGCACTCAAAGCCTGAGAAAATCCCTTTTGTTACTAGTGGGAGAAAGTCTCAAAAGGTGAGTCAAATATCTAGAAAAACTGAAAACTATGAAGTAGGGAAATATCCTATTTTTTTTTTTCCCAGCTAAAGAATACTGATAGAAGAATGAAAAACAAAGTGCAGGGAAATACTATGAAAGATTAGAAAATTTAATCTTTAGAAATGAAGCATGGGGATAGTGTTAATCGAAAATTATTGCAATGGAAAACAAGATGGTGATTCTTTTTTTTTGTCTATGTGACATCCTGAAGTGTGTTTCAGCTCACTAGAGAAGTATTTTTATAGCAGGAGATGAAATGTATGTGGTACATGACCTCATAGGTGCATGTGGTCATGTGAAAGTACAAAGTCAACTGAAATAATGTTGGAGGAGTGTGCAGTATGCAGTTTCACCCAGATTGCCTTTGAGAGCAGTCCTAGAGTGAACTATCCTAGAATGAGCTCCTTTGTAGAATACTAATAAGTGAAGCAGCAGCTGTGCAGAAAAAAAAAAAAAAATGAATGACTTAAAAGAACTGTGTCAGCACAGAAGTGAGGCAGATCACATACTACAGCCAAGCTGATGGCCTTGGTACATCTATCTCTAGCAAGAAAGGTTTCTGATCTGAAATCCCAGATGAAAAATCCGCCATGAGGTAATGCCATTGGAATAGTTAAAAAGCACCACCATAGGTATAACTGAACTCATCATTGTTTCTAACCTGATGCGTCTTCAGTGTTGCATTCATATACCCATGTTTTTTCCAACCCTCCTTGTCCACCTATTACAAAAAGGAGATTAGCATATAGTGTAACTTTTCTTGAGCCGTCTGTAGCTGTTCCAAGGGGCAAGGCATGGTAAGTAGTTGTTAAAGTTTACTGCAATATAAAAAATGCCAACACATAAACTTTCTGGTTTACATTCTTTATTTCTTATTAAAATCTTTTTCAGTGCAAAAGTAGCAAAGATGATTCCTTATCGTTTTAGCTGTGAACCTCAGGTAGCACATGAAAACTGATCCTAAATAATTTGACCTAATTTTCCAGCACAAATGCCTAGTGTGAGATTGACAGACAAAGTAGTAATAGTGATTTGCATAGAAATTTTATGTCAGTTACAACTTATGTATTGAATAAACTCTGTCTTTTCTTGCAAAAATTAAATACTCCAAACTATTATGCACTACTCACCTATCCTTACCCTTCAGTTACGAGAAATTCACAGTTATGATATTTCTAGAATATAGAATAAATATGCACCTATTTGGTTGTTATAAAGTGAGCAATCTTGTTTTCAGAAAACATAGTATTTTTTCTAAACATGTATAATAAGCCTTGTAAACAGATGCTTTCTAAATTCCTCCATGGTGTTATCTAATATTTATACTTTATTATATCCATAGATTCCTTTATACTGTTAGTCACCACAGCATTTCAGTGCTTCCATCTATCCTATTTTCTGTAAAATACGTGCTTGCCTTTGCCATATATCATTTGATAGCACAACTTCATTGGAAGAAGAGATGAGGCAGAAAAAAACATGGTAAAATAAAAGGACTCATTTTACACAGCTCAGACTATAAGTGATTAGCAGCATGAAGGATTTGTATAGATGTACATTTTTAACAGTGCATATAAGAATCAAAGTCTACCCTGTACTGTGTAGTACAAAACATGTCCATCATAGAACATTGATATCACCATCCACAGGCCATCTTTCTCTCTTACATTTTTTGCACAGCAGCAGGGATAGATCTTTAGAGGCTTATTTTCTTCTTTCATTTGCTCTTGATTGTGACTGAAATGGCCAATATTCCTATTGCCATTTATATGGAAAGGATTGTCTTTTCCTGTAGATTTCCAAGGGTTCAAATCCTGGTATAAGTGCTGTGAAAGAACTGCATGAAAGAACCTTTAGCTACCTTTTAAAATGTCCTTTTGAGTCTTCTTTTCTGCAGCTTCATTTCACTCAGTTGGCCCTCTTGACACTGACATAAGCAGAGTTGCTGTTCAGAGGTTTTTCTACCATGAGGAATGTCAATTGCTGTCTGTAGGGTTGGCAACCATGGAATGGAGATTTTCATAAGAGCTGAATTCTTTGTAACAATAGATTTACTGAAGTTAGACATGATTCCTTAAAGCTTGTACAAATTCCAGAGTTTCCAACTCTAGCGCAAACTCTGTCCTGGTGCTGCTTGGCACCTAGGAACCAAGACAGATTCCTGTATCTGGGAAAATGTGGACTAAGCTTTCTGTAGAGTCCTTGTCAATTAGACTTAACATAACTTTTGGCACTCTGGAGAATTAGTTCCACTTTATTAGATCAATGAATTTCTATAAACTGACTTTGGGACTCAGAGATACTTGATTTTTAGGTTGTTTGGGAAAAAAAATACTGAGTCAGAAAAATACTGATTATAACATTCTGATTAGAATCTTCCGACACGTGAGTGTGATATTTAGGATGAGGAGCTTAGATGTAAATCAAAGTAATCAAAGGGAACCCCTGAATTTTCTTAATCCAGGTGTTCACCAGACTGCTGTTTTTAAAGTAATTCCTCTGGTTCTTGGTACAAAAGGCGTGGTGGTACTAATGTTATTAGCATTATAGTATACTTCTAAGCCTTAATCTACTTACAGGTAGATTAAATTTGCATGAGTTGGTAGGAGTGAACAAAAAATTGCATCTATTTCTCAGGTGCTTTAATAAGGGTCTTTAAGCCTTCTGTTATAATTCCATCTTCATCCAGAAAGAGGTCATGAAGTCTGAGATTCTAAAAAATTTCTAGTGTAATTCTAGCTTCTCTTTTTACTTTCTGATTGTGATGGTTTGGATTTGGCTTCCTGCCAAATGCCCAAACCCTCAGCAGCAATCCCCCCCCCACACACACACCTTCTTCCCCCAGGGCAAAGAACTATGCAAATTGAAAAAAATCCCAAAATCAAGCTAGTTTTATAACAATGTATATTTTATGTTATATTACAGTTATATACAGTTAAGATGCTATATGCACAGCAAAAGGGAATCCAAACACCCCCCGAAGGCATAGGGAAAGGGGAAAAGGAACAAAAGGAGACAAAAAAGGGACACCAAGCAGATATACACAATCAAACCTGAGAACTAGTAAAATAACTAGTAAAACAAATCTCACCACATCCCTTAGAAAAGTAGGATTGGCAGACACGGCCAGCACTCTCCAAGCCTCCACGTGGCAGGCCAGTGGATGCTGCTGGCCTCAGCCTTAGATAAGCAAGACCAAGGCAAAGACTCACTGTTCTCAAACCTTGCCGGAAGAGAAGAGAGCGAAGGCCTCTCCTCCCTTCTTATTTATACCCTGATTTACGTAAAAATCGTATGGAATACTGGGAACACTGTCCCTTCCTTGGTTACAAACTGATCACCAAGGAAGGCCTAGATTAAAACCACCACACTGATTTATAGCTGATGAATATGATGGGTGATCTGTAGATCTGTACAAAAGTACTAAAACTTTGACCCTTTTTAGAACCACTAGATATAACAGGAGTCCTGATTTTGTGTCAGTCTTGGTTGAACAAGTGGGAAATGAAAAATGCAAAAATGACACAAAAGCAGCAGAATCAGAGATAAACCATAAAACACCACAGATAAGGTCCTTGTTTATAAATTACTCATCAACTGGGGAAATCTTAGTAGCAGAAAGAGATTACACTGTTCAGCAACTGTTCAGTAAGGTTGGGAGAGAGAATCCCTGGCATGTGCTGAATGAAGTCAGTCTACACTTCTTCATCTGTAATTAGAGTTAAAAAAGTCTATAAATGTGTATTCAGAAATTCTACGTTCATGCTAATTGTCTATTGCTTTCTGTAGCACAGCAGACTTTGTTAATTTTCTCAGAGATGCTAGAAATCTTTGCTGAAGTTTAAGGCTGCCTGCTGAGAATTAGTTGAAACACACACTGAATAAAAAAGAATACCTGTTAACAATTCAAACATAATTTGAAAATTAATACATGTTTGGGGTCAGGTCTGAAGAATAAAATTTAAAGAACAGCAACAAATACAAATTATAAGTTCAGCTGACTCAACAATCTCAGAACCTACAGAATTCAAATTCCTAGGGACCTCTTTTTTTCAGTGTTCACAAAACCACCCTGCTTGTGTTCTGTTACTCTGAAAAATCAGCTCAGAGAGTTGATTTTAAGAGCAATAAATAGAGGATGGATATGCAAAATGAGTTAGGAGCATTAAAATCATATTACAATGGACTTTTCTAGTTTCCCATATTTATTCAATGAAAGAGAAAGACCACCTTACTGAGCTTTAAGCATTTAAGTCTTCCAGATTAAAACAGACATTTTATGCATCCCTGAAGAAACTTGGCCTTAACACCCCATCCACATCCTCTGGATGCAATTCGACAGATAGTTCTTCCATTGTACATATAAATTTTCCCTTCTTGTGCAAACGTATAGGCTAACAAAGCACTAAGAAGTTGTTTATGACTAATTGTGATCAGAGAGTCCTTATGTATTCACTGTCATAAAAGAAGTTATCACCAAGAAAAGCTGTAGAGGCTGTACAGCTGTACAGGCCCTGCCTGTATCTACTCTGCCGACAATACTCAGTATTTGGGAATTCCACAATGAGGGCATTGCTAGCAGAATATTTTAATTGTACAGGAAAGAGACATGCTGATGATCTGTGAAAGGCAAATACTTCTGTTTTATCTAACATAATTGGTTTTCTCCTGTTCTTTTTCTGTAGTATACTGCATTTACTCTGGTTTCTAATCATTATACTGGCAGCTGAAATTTACCACAGTATTATGCAACATATTATGATGTATACGGTAGTCATAAGGATGATTTTGCACTAAATATGTTACTTGCCCCCTATGCTCTTGTGTCTTTCCATGTTTTCCAGTCTTGCAGTTGTTTAATTTTCAGTTTTGCTTTCTTTTGAAAATCAATTTTTAGGCCCAAAACTTAATATGCTGTTAGAAAAGTGGTAGGTCAAGGAGACTGACTACTTGTAAAGACGACACAGAAAATTGTGCTAGTATACAGGAATCACAAATTTTGCACTTGCATGTGTTGGAAAAGCTGCATTAGGAAGGAAAATCACTCAAAATATAAGAAGTAAAGATTTATTTTTTTAAATTACAGCAACATCTGTTAGCAAGTCTAAAGCAATTGCTAGGGAAAACCGTGATTATTTTGGGCTATATGTGGTTATACTTGCATTTTTAGAAAGTAGAAACCATGGTGTTTCACATTAATGTGCAGAGGATCTTAATATTCAGATTTTCTATGTGACTATATTCTGTATGGAAAATCTTCTGCTATTGATTGATCTGGTCAGGGTTTAAGTGTGGTACCTGTCTTAAATTTTAATCATTAATTGTTACAGACCTCTTTAAAAAGAAATAAAATATCTGTCTTCTTTTTTCTTTTATCTTTCTAGATTTTCTAATTTTTCAGTTTCTCTGAGTTTACAGCTCTTCAGAGTAAATTTAATCAGGAAATTCCCTGATACTTAGATAATAGGGAGACTCTGCAGAAGGCAAATGTTTTGTTTTTCATGGGCAATGCATTATATTTTATTGTTTCACGTTTCTGTAGCTATTCCTTTCAGCTGTGTACGTTTTTTCTTCTCTGTCATATATTGATATATGATTATGGTTCCAAGTCATGCCAGACAAGATAGATTTGCTTATCTATATATTTTTTTAAACATCCTTTTCCCACCATCCTAATGACAGAGATCTTAGTTTCAGATCCAAGAGACCACTTTCACTGGTTCTTCAGTAGGACAAAACTGACTTGATATTGCAGTATTTTTTAACGTTTAAGAGGAAGGTATAAAATACTGTTACAAAAGTGTTTGCATACATAGCCATTATTGCAATGTAGTCTTATCCAGCTGTATTGCTCCAAATGGAAAACAAATCAAAGATTTTCAAGTTATCTGCAGAAGCACTGAGGATAGACTTACTGTTGTTACCGAAAAGGTGTGGGCATAGCTAATTTTACTACTGTTGAAAAAAATAGAAGACGGGAAATCTATCTTTTCACTCAACATGAGGGAAGGCTCTTTGAATTACAATACTTAAATTATATAATGCCTGTAATTTGCCAAGACTTACAGTTTAGTTGTGAAAGTCAAAACACAACATTGGTATTCAGTGTATGATATGTTTTTGTGAAAGAGTGAGAATATATGGTACATACTGGTTTATTTTCATGGTTTTGCAAGAGCCAGCAAGTTTCTTACTTGTATATCAGAATTTAAAAAAATGTTAGATTCTGTTATTAAACACATATTTCTATTTATGTTATAAACACCCTATTATATAAGTACTTTTAGTGTATTTCATCTTTTCTGTTATGTTGGACTGCCTGTTAAACACCCATGGGGAAAAAATCCTGGTTTTGGTATCAAGCAGACATAGACAAATACAGTTACATTTGTCACAATATATTTTTGAACTATCTGTACCCAAACCTAGTTAATGTGGTTCTACAAGAACCAAAAATGTCAGCAGTTTGACAAAAGCATCACATTATTAGTACTATTATTAATGTTGTAATATTTGTGTGTGTGCTATGCATTGGTTACACCTTCATAAACCTCTCTGGGGGATTTTTTCATTGAAAGATATATGTCCAGGATATAAGTTTTCTACCTGTTCTGATCACTGAGGAAATGCAGTTGAGTTGCTTAATAGAAGTTGCCTAAGATTTATACAGATAATTTGAAATAACTATAATGAAGTTATTCAGTGTATGTGTAGAGAAAGAGAGGGACAAATCTACCAGTGCTTTCTTTTGCGGACTTTCCTTTCAACAGACAAAGCCACAATGCATAAAATGTGACCTGGACATTGTTCATTAAATCTTTAAAACATGACACAATATATAACAATGAAAATGGGGAGTGAGGTTGTGACAGTTATATTTCTAACAATGTTTATGTCATTATCCAAATTCAGATTAATTTCTCCTCCATTGATTGAAAGGGCTCACCTTCTACCACCTTTATGGGAAAGAAATGAATGAAGCTTTATGAAGAATTATGACATATAAATGCAGAAGAATTGCAGATTTTTGCATGTCACAAATAGACATATCCCTGGAGATTTCACTGAAGTCATAAATTTTTAATCTCTTACTTGTGATGCATTTTTTCTGCCTACTTTCAAATAGCTTTAAAGTAAACATTATATCTTTTACTTTTTTTTTTTTGCATGACTTCAGCAGGGTCAAAATTTTGGGATATTTATGCTTTCTTACCTGTTTTCAAGGTCAAAAGAGTCTTTTAAAAGTTCAGAGTCTTTAAAAATTGAAATAAAAAAAGCTTTATGTGTGGATTTGCTTTTCCCTATGTATCTTGTACAAGATATACACATTGTGTATATTTATCATTAAGGAGTATAGAAATAACACCATCTCTCAAAGTAAGTGACCTAATGTTATAATCTTCCTTCTCAAGCTTATTTCATTAGGTCAATACCAGTGGACTAAAATCCTCTTCACAGAGGTTTTGAAAAATATTATCCAAGTTTTCATAAGTTCATTCAATATAACTGAAAGTGAAAAAAAAAAAAAAAGAGGAATGGAAAACAACAGGTAAACAAAGGTAGTAAGAGCAAAAATAATTTTTCATAAGCTTCTCAGAATATCTTATAAAGACCCTTTCAAACTCTCTCAGAGTGCATTCAGCTTTAAAATGGCTGAAAGAAAGGCTGGAAGTTGCATTACAATTGCTCTGATCATCACCTTTATAAACACTTCATTTTTATTTTCCTAGAAGAAGAAAATGAATAGAGCAAAGATTTATGTCATTGAATGTCATAGCTGATTACCTCTAGAAATGAGAAGAATGCAATTTTTATGACTTTATTTAAAACTAAGCTATTTTTCATAAGCAAATATAGCCAGGCCAGACAGCTTTAATTTTTAAGAATGTATGGAACACTCTGGTGTAAATTTTTAAATGATACGTTTTTTTTAGATTTAGTGTTTTCCTAAATAAAACATTCAGCACAGTTCTAGTATACATAATATTTCTGTTGTAATTTGCAATGATATTAAGACAATAATTTTCTTAGTAAGATGCAGGGACTCTGAATCTTTTGAAAATAGCCTTCACTGATAATTTATTTCCAGGGATGACTTATGCATGCAAGAAACTGACTTTTTTTTTCCATTCAGTGGAATGAAGTTACATGGAGAATTAGACTCGTGAAGAATGTGTAGAAGTTAATGAAATTCAAGGATCATACTGACATGTAATAGTTGTGTGTCTGTCATTCATTTTGATCTTTATTTTTGTAGGACAGATACAAATAGTCAGATTTGTGTTTTACAAACTCCCTGTGCATGGGTAATATAGGTAATGGTTCCAAAGACCTATCAATTCCCTGATAGAAGTCTACCTGATTAATTATTTCCTCTGGAATCCATTCTTGAACACAGACTCACACAAAACCATTCACATTTCTTGTAAAAGCCAAGCAGAGGAGTATGTGTAAGGTAAGCCCATACCCAAAGACATGTTCATGAGAGAGCAAAAAGTATATCCATATAAATGGTGCCAGTCACTGACAGATTTGTGCATAGTGCTGTGTTCAGGTTCACAGTCTTAGGCATCATGTGCCTTGATACAGTGATACCCAAGTACAGAGCACATAATTTTTATTGTTGATTTTGTTAATAAAATACATTTATATTATCTTTAAAATATTTACATGAAATAATGAGAATAGCAGATATATTCTGGGAGTAAGCACAGAGGAGTGCAGTTCTATATTTTTTGTTTGTTTAATAGAAATTCTGATACAATAAAAAACAACTTATGCTGATTCCCCTGTCACAGACATGACTCCATTTTCTAGCTTCTTCTCTTTGAAACCTTATTAAGAGACTCTTTGCTTCCTGTAGTCATCGTATTTCCCAGCAGGAAGCAAGGAAATTCCAGTATCACCTACCACTGAGCAAGAAAAGGCAAAGCAGAAAACAGAGATAATGTTATCACAAGGTTTAATAGGATAGAAATCTACACTGCAAATCCACAAAACCGTACAGCAAGCTACTGTCAAAGTCCTCATAACTTAAAGCTACAATGGAGCTATTCAGTCAAGCACACTTGACTTAATTTTATTTAGTCTAACTAGTTTTTCAGCAGTATGTGGGGTCTGAATTACTTCGAGCATGTTTGCTTCAAGGAGCTCAGTCCTCATTGCAAAGCTCTAATCCCATAACTATCTTGCTGGAAGTCATGTCAGAATCTGCAATCCTGGAAACTACAAGCAAATTGCACATTGATGTACCATAATCATCTTCTCCATGCGCTTGGTTTACCCAGGTTGAAAAGTTCAAGCATCCCTGAGGACAGATACCTGAATTGGCCAGAGTTTTGAAGATCCACCTGCCCCAATCCTTTAAAATGAGCACACCTGAAAATCCTGAGAGTTTTCAGAAGCATTAAGTTTATATTTGACCAAAAACTGAGAAAAATATTAAAATAGGAGTACTTATTAATGAATTTTCCTCTTGTCCATGTAGCCTGACAGAATGGTCTCCTTTGAATTTGGATCTCAACCATCAGTTTTTAGCAGTTTGTTAGGTTACAGTCGACTTCACAGTCTTAACTAAAGTCCCTATGAAATCTTTTTTCTGCCACCTCTGAGACCTGGCTGTGAACATCACAAGAGTCTCAGTCTTTCTCATCTAGTTGTGATTCCAACTTAGAAACTTTTTCCTCTTTTTCTGCTTGTGCTGCCCACATTAGGAAAGTTTCTCCCTAGTGAATATTTAGGTTTTTGCCTCTAAAGAGGTCTCCCATCAAAACTGCCAACAGCTAAACAAGATTCCTGCTTATATGCTGTCCAGTCCTATCTTCTTCATGCAGCAACATTTGTGTGGCCAACAGGTCAAGGGAGGTGATTCTGCACCTTTACTCCGCTGCAGTGAGACCCCACCTGGAGTTCTGTATCCAGCTCTAGGATGCAGGGCTGTGTGCCCCAGCACAGGAAGGACATTGACCTGTTGGAATGAGTCCAGAGAAGGGTCACCAAGTTGATCAGAGGATAGAGCACCTTTCCTATGAGGAAAGGCGGAGAGAATTGGGATAGTTCAGCCTGTAATAGAGAAGGCTTTGGGTGACCTAGTTGCAGCCTTCCAGTACCTGAAGGGAGCCTACAAGAAACCTTTTACAAGGATATGTAGTGATATGTCACAGGGGAATTGCTTCAAACTGAAAGAAGGGAGGTTTAGATTAGATGTTAGGAATAATTTCATTACTCTGAGGGTGGTGAGGCACAGGACCAGGACCAGGTTGCCCAGAGATGATGTGAATGCCACATCCTTGGGAGTGTTCAAGGCCAGGTTGAATGGGACTTTGAGAAACCTCATGTAATGGAAGATGTCTCTACCCAAGGCAGGGGGTTAGAACAAGATGATCTTTATGGTGATCTTTCCAACTCAGGCCATTCAATGATTTTGTGATTCAGCAAAACATTCAGTAAGCAAACATTCCTTGCAGCCTGCCTTTCTCAGCATCAGATTGTTCCTTCTACAGTGTAGTAAAACTGTAATTTAAAACATTTAAATATATAACTGCAAACATTTACTTGGCTAAATTTCTGGGTTTCCTCCATGTCTCCTATTAATAATAAGAATCCCGAAGTAGTGAAATTTTGATTTGATTTTTTTTTTTGTCACAAGTATTTGTGTGACACGGATATTCAGCTAATGAAAACAGCCTCTCCCCAGAGAAATAAAATGTCCTTCAATATTAAATTGGATACATTTGATAAGAGATGACTTTTTGTCCATTACACAAGCTCTTATTTCATAAATTCCAGTAGACAGAAATAACTTAAACATTCATATTTCTCTCTCATACACCAACTATTTATAAAATGTAATTCGTTCAGGTAGAAAGATAGGCATTGGGTTAGAATAATGGTTGCCTATTTTTAGATATCATCCTGTATTCTTGCTAGAGCCTGAGAGCTGTATTTACCTTAACTGAATGTGATTTTTCTGGTTACTAATATTCTGAGCATGCTGGTAGCTTCAGCATTATCTGTCATGCCGTGCTATTGACATATTATAAGAACAGAACTGATATGGTTGGTAGGAATTGAGGCGATGATGAGCAAAAAAGTTCAAAATGAGCTACTAACAACAAAAAACTCCACAGTTGCCAGGTGCAAGTTTAACATATTAAGAAATTTTATGTCTTGAGAACAGGGACAGTTGAAAAAAAGCCTCTTGAGGAATCTCCTCTTCATTAACTCTTATATTCTCAGATTATAATG
>NW_020956099.1:37409-38526 GCF_003031625.1 Empidonax traillii
ATTGAGGCGATGATGAGCAAAAAAGTTCAAAATGAGCTACTAACAACAAAAAACTCCACAGTTGCCAGGTGCAAGTTTAACATATTAAGAAATTTTATGTCTTGAGAACAGGGACAGTTGAAAAAAAGCCTCTTGAGGAATCTCCTCTTCATTAACTCTTATATTCTCAGATTATAATGAGCACTAAATGCCTATCAACCTGTGACGGTTTGGACCTGGCTCCCTGCCAAATGCCCGAAAGTTAGGGCAGCAGCCTGCTTCCCCCCTCCTTTCTTCCTTTAGGTTAAAGAAACTATAAAAATTAAAGAACCCAAAGTTGCTTATGTAAAAATATATCTATATTTATGTAAATTACAGTTATGTACAGTTAATATGCTATATACACAGTAAAAGGGGGTCCGCCCCCCCCCCGAAGGGATAGGGAAAGGGAAAAAAAAAGGATGAAAGGGAACAAAAGGGACACCGAACAGGTATACTAGATCAAACTATACTAATAACTAACAAAACAGATCTCACCACGTCCCTTAGAACAGCAGGATCGGCAGTCACAGCCAGCACTCTCCAAATCTTCACGTGGTAGGACGGTGGACTCTGCAGGCCTCAGCCTTAGATAAGCGAGACCAACACAGGGACCCACTGTTCCCAAACCTCGCCGGAAGAGAAGAGAGCGAGGTCTCTAATCTCCGACTTATTTATACTCTGGTTTACGTAAAAATTGTATGGAATACTGGGTACTTGGCTACTTCCTTGGTTACAAACTGGTCACCAGGAAGGCCTAGACTAAAACCATCACACAACCCAAAAACAACTACTAAGGAATACAAATTTCATAGTGCAAGTTTATAATATGAAATCACTTAAGCTGGAGATGAAAACTCTGGGGGGAAAAAAACCCAAACAAACAACAAAATAATCTGTTGATTCTCCACCTGTAAAGCTTGAGTTTTATCAGATATTAGTAATTTCTGATATTTCTTTAACACATGTGGAAATACTATGATATTTCAGTGGTAAAACTTTTTGCAGACATATATTCCTAGATAAATCATAAAGGGCTTGTATATTTGTTTGTTTGTTTGTTTGTGTGGAAAAGCACTGATATTTTTGTTCAGTTCTA
>NW_020956099.1:38758-151679 GCF_003031625.1 Empidonax traillii
TTGAGTTTTATCAGATATTAGTAATTTCTGATATTTCTTTAACACATGTGGAAATACTATGATATTTCAGTGGTAAAACTTTTTGCAGACATATATTCCTAGATAAATCATAAAGGGCTTGTATATTTGTTTGTTTGTTTGTTTGTGTGGAAAAGCACTGATATTTTTGTTCAGTTCTATATTAATACTCTTGATGGCTTCCTATAATATTAACCTACCATAGAAATAATAGAAATCAATACAGCTTTGAAATACAGTCATACCATACCAAAAATGAGAATGAAAAAAGCCAGTCTATGCAGTGTATTTCTAAATGCTTTTGAGGAGTGTACCAGATTGCAAAGAGTAACAGATTTTTGCTCTGTAGGCAACTAAGGCTATGCATTTCATATGATGTGTTTGGTTGTAGATGATATATTCCCTTAATGTTTCTATTAAAATCTTAAGATTGGATTCTGATCACAGATACTCTGGTGAACATCTGGTACATCTCCACAGGGGATCTTTGGAGTTATTCAAATTTATATTAGTGTCATTTGGTGTCACACTGATGAAAATTTTGTCCTATAATCATACTCGACTCCCCAAGTTGTTTAAGATTGCAGCTTTGTGGCTAACAAGAAATTTTATGCTGATAAGTAATTTTCCCCAATTCTGATGTTCTCAGCAAATCTTAGACTTTGTAAAGATATATGAGAAGGCTTTGTTTAGCTTTGAAAAAATAACTATGGAGAAACCTTAAGCAGGGTGCAAAAATAGACATTATATTGCAGAATTTTTTTCTGATGTAAAAGCAAAGTTAAACTAGTTAGTTTTAGCAGACTGTAGTCCTGTTGATCACCACTTTGTTTTAACCACATGCAATAAAACAAAGCCACCTTGTGTTGAAACATGGGAAAGTCTCAGAGAGCACTCTCAACAGCAAAGTAAGAGTGGGTAAAGAAGATAAAAATAAAAAGAATATCCGGAGTCTACTTAGAAGTATGAGTTAGCTGTTGGATTTATAGGTTTCATTTCTTCACATATTGCTTAATTTCTAGTTTTTTGATGAAGGCTACACCTCTCTCCATATTATGGACAGGGTTATATTAATCACACTTGCAATTAAAATTGTAATTTTATATGATATTGTAGGTATATTCTACTTACTTCTCTAGAAGATTAAGGTTAAAAGTCTCTGTGATCAAGCAGTAAACGTCTGCAGTGAAGGAAGTCTTGGAGGTAATGGGCATAGGAGGTATATCAATGAAGCTGAGTCCAAACTAGAACAGCATATTGTAGGGAAAGCTGAACTTAGCTCAAGACAAATGGAACTGCAGGGTGACCTCTGTTTTAGATAAATGACTGTATCAGTTGACTGGGTCAACTAGCTGTAACAGTTGAGTGAGTGTATATCAGCTGTGTAAGTGCTTTTCCTAGTGTTAATCAAAAGGTTGTGCATGTCTTCTTGGACTATCCAGAAGACCATGGGGGAAGAGTACGTGTGGCTCAACCCAACTCTGGGTAAAAAACAACCAGCCAACACAAGGAACTTTGAAGAGAGCAATTGGTGTAAGCTGGCTTCAATCCATTTCTTCTTGGTTGCCTGGGACTCCCAATGTCATGACAGTGAGCAATACAAAGATCTTTAAAGGAATCACCCTTGTATTGTGTCTACTGCAATTGCTATAGTCTACTTGGTGTACTTGCAGTGTGATTTCAGTACACTGATGTATCTCTCTGATATGTCAAAATCTGGTATAATGTCAAATATATGCAAGTAAGTGGACTTGGTATTAAACATTAAACTCCCTTTATGTGGAACAGCAAAAAAGAACCTTGTCAAATATTGGATTCTGACAATCTACTGACAGAAAAGTGAGAATTTTTAAATAATTTTAGTGTTCTTTCTTATATTCAGACAATATGACTATAAAAGTATTTTGAACAGTAAATTATCTTCTCTACTCACATAACGTCTTCTCACAACAGTTTCTAAATACTAGGTGAACAAGTAATGTTACTTGTTACATGAAAATTAAAACAACTGTTCAGATTCAGCAAGTAAAGCAAAGAATAAGGTCTTTTTTGCTAATATCAACCATGCAATTCTGATCTTTGTAAAATAGATAAAAAGATCTCACTGAGCTTACAGCTGTGTCAGAATGCAAATGGAGGTGTATTTCTTGATGCTTTCAGAGTGTTTTCTTATCCTTGTATCTGTATCACCTTTTAAGCCCTTAAATACTTAACTAATTAACATTGCAGGGACTAAGCTCTGACCTCATATGAGGAAAACCACAATGTTAATTATTGCAGGTTTTCTGCAAGTTATACAATATTTGATGCTTATAATTATATACAAAGATATATCGCTAGTTATGCAAAAAATATTTTCAGTGTTTTTTTAGTCAACTAATTCAACATAATTTTTTTTCAAATTTTTTTGCATTCTATTTCCAAAAATGGTCAAAAGTGGATGCTTCATAAAGAAGAAGAGTAGAACAGATATTTTCCCTTTATTAGCCTCGAAGTTTTCCAGCTATATCCATTTCATTGGTTTTCCTGAGCCTGCTAAATTTTCTCTACTTCCTCATCCCATTTTCCTTCTTGTCATGCGGTAAGAAGGAGCTGTTTCTGATGTTTAGATTCTAAATTATAGTGTCTTTCAGACTTGCAAGATTGTCCTCTGAATTTCTTGAAAGTCTCCTTGTTTGGTTCCAGAATATCCTAGGCATGTCTCTTCTCTTTCTATCCATTAAATTGTGTTTTTGCATCAAAGTCTGGCTTCAGTGATGAGTTAGAGAGTGTTCTAGGTAGTTTGCCAAAGGGTTCTGTCTCACACAGCAGTGATGGCACAATTCCACAGCACACAGTGCAAATGTTAGCATTCCAATGTTTAAAATAGCATAGAGGAGCAAATAGTATTAGCCTCACTCAAAACCTGCTATTTTTGGAAATATGTGATCTGTTTCTGTAAACTTCAAGGGGGATCTACTCAGATCTTGTAACAGAGAAGACCTTCATTTGTCCTGGTCTCTTTTTCTATGTAGTGCTTATGTGCCACAAATTACTGCTAAATGAATGTGCTTTCTTCTCTACTCTCTGTCCTCTTGGAGAACTAACTCATGTTCTCCATATTTTAGCTTTCTTAATATCCAACTTTCTCCTTGAGGTCTCCTTGTATGCTTTTCTTGTGCCTTCACAAAACCTTACACAGCAATCAGATTTTCATAAAACTACCTTCATGCTTCCCAACATGGATTAAATAACCAAAGACGCATTTATGCCTGGCAGGTCATGTTGATTCTCATATAACAAAAACAAGCAAAAAAAAATCAACTCTTTTTTCTCAAATGTCATATTCTTCATGAAAGTTATTAGAGATGAACTCTAAAAAGTATCCTGCAATAAACCAGTATATATCTGTGATGTCACATGCTCTGTACAAAGAAGATGAAACAAAATGGTATTTGGAGCTTTCATTTCCATACATTAATCTGTTTTTCTCTATTCCTTTTCAGTAAGTGCTTGATTTATATTTAAGCAGTTAATAGCCTGCTACAGTGAGATGGAATATTTCTGATACAATATTGTGCATGATGTATAATTTGACAGTATGTTTACTAAAATCTATGAGGAAAAACTGTTTATTCATGTAGTCACTTATAAGAAAGCTTACCATTTCTGAAATAAAAGGTACTGATAAATAACGTCACTTATGCATATGCTCGTAAAATTAAAAAAGTTGCTGTAATTTCAAGAAAGTGAAGGTACATCAACTATACAACAATTTAGCATAAAATTACATATTTGGAAGCTAAATTATCCCTGTCAATTTCCAATTAAAAGTTAAACTGTTACCTTCTTTAATTTAGCAAAATGCTAAATTGAGAGAGAAAAAAGAAGATATTTATAGACATATTCATTCCTGTGTCACAGTTTTGATGGGCTTTGTTGTCTGTAAGACAAACTCCTTCCTAGGAAACCAAATTATTTTCATTGTTATGTTGTCGCTTATCATCCTTTATTAAGAAAATCACTATTTTAAGACATCACAGTGCTTAATTTAAGAAATATTAAGCAAACTTATATGAATCTCAGGAAACATAAAATTGGCATAGCTTTCCTATCTCAAATAGCATTCAATTTTATTCTTTTAAATAATACATTTTTGCTTAAATTTTGATGTCTGCTCTGGGGATTTATGTTAGGTGAGATTTATCTCTTTAAAAGCAGGCATAAATTATGAAGTGAATAATGTTTGAGCCAGATGTTTAAATTTGTCCTCACAATCAATGAAGAAATATGGGTTGTTTTAGCACAAAACTCTTTCAATCTTATTGGTCTCTACAGCTACCTGAAAGAAGGTCACAGCAAGGTGGAGGTTGGTCTCCTTTCCCGAATAACAAGTATTAGGACAAGAGCAAATGGCCTCAGTAGCATCAGGGGAGGTTTAGTCTGGATATTAGGAAAAATTTCTTCATGGAAAAGACTTTCAGGTATTGGAAAAGGCGGACCAGGGAGTTGTGTGAGTCACCATCCCTGGAGGTATTTAAGACAAATAGATGTGGCACTTTGGGGACATGGTTTAGGGGTGAACTCAGCAGCGCTGGGTTAATGGTTGATGGATGTTCTTATGGGTCTTTTCCCATTTAAATGATTCTATGACCTAGAGGTGTCCTCAGACGAGTAATTTCCTAAAAGTATCACTATTTTATCCATTGACTATAAAGCAAACACTAAATAATTGACTCAGCTGTAAATGGATTTTTCAACATCTCTACTTGAGATGAATCCTCATCCTAAATTACTGAGGAGCCATTAAATACCATAATGTCACACTCCTATCCAAAACTGGCAAATACCGCTATCTCTTAAATAGGCATTTGGAACTATAAACCAATAATCAAGAAAGAGCTTCCAATAATCTGAAAACAATAAGCGACAAAACAGTTCAATTTTCTGGTCACGACATATTTCCAATGGTACTGCATATACTATGGCCTGAGTATTCTTCACTGTGTTATTTTTCAAATCAAAATGGGATAGTACAATCATAGCAGGCCACAAGACAGAGGTAATTCATCCCTCTGTCAGAAACCCTCTACTGAGTTGTGGTGAAGGTACTTTTCTGAGAGGAACAAAGGGTTCAGATGGTTAACACAGCTTGTCCAAGTATTATCCAAGTGAAAACCTACCAAAATGAAGGCAGGACTCTTCTTCCAAGGTGTCTGACATTTTTGGTTCAATTCAAATGGGATTATTGACATTCATTTCTTAATTCAGCTGACATCTTTCAGGATTCATATTTTAGTCTGAATGCATAAAATGCTGTCAACTCAGCAGCAGAATAAAAATATGTTATTTACAGAATTCTGTGTGAGAGATTATCAGAGCTAATGATATTACTGGTACTGATTGTTGTACACAGCTATTTCACCAGGTAAAAGGTCACGTCACTCCTTACTGGGAGTAACCAGTGAAGTGCAGAAGTGATGTTCTCACTGCTCCTCACTGACACAGGAATTTGGGTTGACACAAAGAACCAATCTCAGCATTTAATACCTGATTACTGCATTGACCTGGCCTCAGCTATGAACAACAGGACACCCAAACTTTACCTGAAAGAAACAAGTCTAGAGCATGTCAATTCAACTATAAGGAAGTTCAGAAGTGAGTTTTCTGTTATTTTTAGGCTTGAATCCTCTGTTTTGTGTGAACTATTGGGACGCTAATAAGCAGCGATACTTCAGTGTTTATGTTGTTATTTCTACTTTCTTCTGTATATACAAAGAAGTCCTCAAATACTTAGGTGTCTTTAATTTTCTTTAACTTCCTTTAACAGGTGTTTCTTTCTTTCACATTTTCCTAGTACATTTTGGCTCTTATCCGAGCATACTTGTTCCCCTTTTTTCCCCTTTCACGTGCCTGCCATGCTTGTCTTTCTTCCAGTAATCTTAGTTATATAGCATATAAATATATATATATATAATCTTAGTTTTATAGTGGTATGATAGACAGGAGGGTCGTCTTATGCATGGAAACCCATCTTTTTAAAATCAAATTGGCAAAATGATACTACACTTAAAGTATCTCATATAACAACAGACTGAAACTTCGCCATGGAACAGCATCTCTAATGCACCAATGTATTTGAGGGAAGAATGTGGGATGCAACTGGATTATGAAGGAACTTTGGAGGTGTAGTAGCCCTCATTCATCATACCTCAGGTAGTAGTTATGTCAGATTTGATCAGATAATCCAGTCTCAATCTCGTCAGTTCTTGCAGAAGATACCTCCAAGGAAAATGTATGGTTGTATTGGAACCAGTGCTGTTAATTTATCTAGATATTCTTTAGTCTGAGTTAGTGTCGAATTTACAGAATATCAGGGCACATGCAAAGGGTTAGTGAAAAATTTCTTTCAGAAATGATGGATGAGTGTTTATTTGAATATTAAAAAATATAAAGTTATACTGGTAAAATTTTAAGCTGTATAGTAAATTATGTTTATTTCAGCACTGATTTAGAAGATTCTAGTGTATGGAAAAATAGCAAGAGCACAATGAATAGAACAGTAATTAATTAGTGTACAAAAAAGTTTGCTTCAGAGGGATGTATAATAAAGCCAGTCCAAAAAGGTTTTCAATTTACAATATAATTGCTTTAAATGGTCAGGTTGTATAACTCAACCAGTGCTTTCTTAATACATCTAGAACTGATAGAAAAAAAATCTTCATAGTTTTACTTTCTTATAAGACTACAAGCTGTTAAATATATTACAAAACTACTCTGTCCTCTGATATAAAATATTTTTAAGGAGACCTACTTTTCAAAATGTCTTAATGGATTGTTGTGCGGACTAGTGGAGGACAACTTTTTTTGACATCTTATTTAAAAGTCTTTATCCCTCACATACTCTGTGAACTTTATTTGCAATTGCATATTCACTAACAATTGCATTTTATTAATGTCTTGAACAGGAAACTTTTTTCAAAGAGAGTGGAATATGCTGTTGGGGATAGTGCATGATGTTAAAAGGTGACATAATGCCTTTTTCATCATGTGGATATGAGTCTATTCCATCACAATGCTGAGCTAAATAATTTTTGTATAAATTTTTTGCTTTGTCAGAAATAAAGAGTGGAGGGGATGAATCTAATGTAAAGACAAGCTTCTTATTACCTAACGCTAGTTATCCAAGCCCCTTTTACTCAGTGAAGGGAGGCAGTTCATGCCAGCCTAAGAAAACTGTTCAAGATGAAAGGAGTAATGAGCTCTCTGGAGGATGCCTGCCAGTTTGCACTTACAAAAAGAACTGATAGTGCTAGATGCTTGGCCCTGAATAGATAACTGCTGTACAAAGTCTAAAGAAGTGATTCCTTTTTGCCTCAAAAGTACTAAAATATTCTTCTATCTTTTTAGACCCTTTTTATTTTCCTTTTATTAACACTCTTTCAAGAACTTTTTCATAAGCTATTCAAAACTGACTCTTCCTTGTTGATGCACATTGCATTTACGGCCCAGAAAGTCAGCCATATTCTGGACTGCATTAAAAGGATTGTGGTCAAGAGGCGGAGAGAGGTGATTCTCCCCCTCTGCTCTCATGAAACGCCATCTGGAGCACTGCATCCAGCTCCGGGACCCTCAGTACAAGAAAGACATGGACCTGTTAGAAGAGGACCACAAAAACAACCAGAGGGCTAAACCACCTCTCCTATGAAGAAAAGCTGAGAGCTGGGGGGAAGAACAGATCTTATTAGGGCCTTTCATTGGTTAAAGAGATACTTTTTATAAAGATCTGTAGTGACAGGACAAGAGACAATGATTTTAAACTGAGAGAGGGTAGATTTAGATTTAGTAAAAGGAAGGAAATCTTTACAATGAGGGTGGTGATACTTACACATGAACAGGTGGCTCGGAGATGGTGGGGATGCCCTGTCATTGGTAGTGTTCAAACTCATTGGGAATGGGGTTTTAACAACTTGATCTAATGAAGGATGTCCCTGCTCATAAAAAAGATGTTTTTACTAGGCGATGAACAATGGTAGACACCCAAAACATTCTGTGATTCCAGCAGTGTGAGTCAGCATCCCTGGAGGTATTTAAAAGATGTGCAGATGTGGCACTTAGCAGCATGTTTTAGTGTTGGACTTGGCAGTGCAGGGTTAATAGTTGGACTTGACGATCTTAAAGGTCTTTTCCAGCCTAAATGATTTATGATTCTACATTTCTATGATTCTGTTCACTCTAGCTTAACTTATGTTTCCTTTCCAGGGAATTGTGGTATTTAGAGAATATTCCTTTGCACACAGTCTAGGGAAACAAGGAAAAAGTAGCCACAAGAGATATTTTTTTCACTCTCAATTTTTTCCTTTCCCTGCACTGCTGTGTTGAACCACAGAGGCTGTGACTGTCTCTCTCTTTGTTCAGTGTGTTCTGTTTTGTCATGTATCAGTGTTTCTCTGCAGCATAGCAAGTCTGGCCTCAGGTTGTAACTGTTTTAACAAGGGTAGATGCATTAAATTAGATAGATTATTGTATACAGAAAAAAACCAACAACTCTAACTTCCCTATTCAAATGCTGAGACTCTTCCTCACTAACCTATATCAATATATTTACAAATCACCTTTCATATAAAACACTGGTTTCCCTTAATGATAAACTGTCCTTTGCCCCATATGCAAAAATCTGCCCAGCAGAGGTTCTGACTCAGAAGTGTCCTTTTAAAGCTACCCTTGAACATGCAGCAAATTCTCCAATTAGATTTCAAGCTGTAAGTCAGAATACTATTTATGTGAGACTACATCTTACTGTTACCTAAAGTGGTACTATGTAGTTCATATCTCCCTAATGTTTTATGAAGTATTGTCTCCTTTTTTATGGAAAAAATAATTACAATAGACAAAGTACTCTTTGTTTCTTTAAATTATTTTTGGAGGGATAATATTAACGTTGCAAGTGTCTGATTGTGTTTTTTTTAAACTAAATTTCACATTGAAAGGAAGAGAACATGTTCCTTTTGCCCTATTATTTCAGTTATAAGTACTTTATTTCTCATTGTGTTTTCAGAAAGATCCACAGCACTCATCATATTCATCAACATATTTAACATAATGTTAGAGGTGCAAATGTCACATTTCTTCTTTTTTCTTTCTTTTGAGATGAGTTTTATTGAAACTTGACAACACACCTTACACAAGATATATTGCTACCAGTTACCCACAGAAATATTGTTAAACATATATTTATATCTTGTTAACTGAATTTCTGCTCAATAACTGTGACTTAAATATGAGACCAAGAAGCAAAGACAAACCTTAACAAAAACAGCAACAAAATAAATCAGTGCAAATGTGTGACAAAATCTAATTCTCATGCCATTATGAAATGCTATTTCTATATATAAACTACATTAGAGTTACAGGGGAAACTGAATTAACCTAATTCTGCACGTATATAGGTATTTCTCCATTTCCTATGTATTACCTCATTTATTTGATTGCCTCCACTTTCCTGTTTTTGAAGAGATACTTACCATACTTATTAGTTTTTAATTTATTTTTTACAAGTTTTTTGACCAAGTATGTTTATGTAGCCTGAAAACATTTTCCCCCAGTTTTGTTATCCCATTTCTGTGTTCTTTGCTGTTCAGGGCTCTATACCAGGTTGTGATTTACCTGCCTTTGATGATGAACTCGTACATTCTCTTTTGAAAGGAAAACATTCAAAAAACCTAAGCTCAGAGTTCTCTAGTTGAGTGCATGTGAGTGTCACCAATGATGGTGACTTACAGTGAGCATAAGTATTATTAATTGTGAGGTGTTTTCAGATCACTTATGTGTTGTTCAATTTTCTACATCACCAGAGCTTGCCCTGCATTTCTCTTTGTAGCTTTATGACTGTGAGTATGCAACAAAAAGCCCTGCTTTTCTGGGTGCAGTAAAATTCATTATTTCAAAATCTTCCCTTGCAGATTGACATAATCTATTCTCTTGACTCCAGTGATAAATACAGGGATATCTACTGCCTTAGCCAGCAGCTGAGGACAATGTGTTTGGATCATAGATTTGGTACATAGAATCTGTGGAAGTCCCATATCATTAGCTGAAATTCTTGGCACATCTGTCCCCATGGCTGCAACTTAGAACATACTGCAACAAAGCTGTGGTTACCACTGAGTGTTCCTGCAAGTGATAGTTTCTGCTTGTAAGATGCTAGCAACCAAGTTGCACTTTTTCTCATGCTAAACTTCAAAGCTCCTTGCATTAACTTAAATGTTTTTATTCACTAGAGGGATAATTTTGTATTCTGCATGTGTTCTTGGACATATTGTTCTGATCACATTAATTCTGGGATACCCTAATTGTTTCAAGAAGTCTCTTCTGAACATAAAAAATCTGCAAAAGTCACTGAAGTCTTCATTATTATTATTTTCCTTCCCAATCAATGACAGTGCCAAACCAAACCAAGCAAACAAACAAATAAATCCCACTCTTTGCTATGCATACAAATTGAGTTTTATGTGCATGAGTATTTTGTGGTGTATGCTGTGTGGGGAGACAGCTAATGTCAATACTGAGTGCTACCTGTATATTGAACAGTATAAACCACCAGGCATTTCAGTCAAACAGCTGTACTATTTCTCTTGTCCTTTGACATGTTTTTCCTTGTTTTCCAGAGAAATTGAAAGGTTTTTGCTTTCACTGCCTTTTCTTGACAGAGATGCCACAAGGTATCTATACATCTCAAAGGCTAACACAAAATCAATCTGTGTGATTATGCAATTTAACTGCATTTGCAGTGCTAATTTATCTTCTAGCATCTGTAAATTACTTTATTATAAAAAATTCAAAAGCTTAGCTGAAAGCCAAATTAGACCTGGTTGCAACACAAAAACATTAGCAACAAGGGAAATCTCTAAAAGCAACAGCAGACAACAAAACATCAAGTGATGTGTAGAAAGACATAAAATCTGATATAAATTCATTAAGTGCTGACTACTGTTGTTTTATTGGAGACCTGATAAAAGTATGTTGCTGGAAGACTTTGCCAAGTTGCTCTGCAGGGAGCCACTTTACCATTTTCAATTAACCCTTAATATTTGAACACTATATAGTTATATTTTTGTTTAATAATAAACTACAATTTCCCAATTAAAATGGGAGAGGGATCATTGGACCTTTGACAAATGAAGACAAAAATTGTCGTCCCATTAGGTGAAGCTGATAGCTGAAAGTCTTTCTTAGTTATTAAATAACAGGGACTCCATTCAATGTTAAACATTCATGCATGATGAAAAACCAGCCTATGAATTCAAGGTTAAACATTTATTTAAAAGAGCAGCATGAGAAAAAAAATAAAAAACTTAGAAGGAAGCTAATGACCTTTCAACATCAAAGTTAAACTTCCTATCCATTAGCAGGTCAGTGTGCTAATGTAGCAGAAAACTGCAATGACATGATTTCTGGTGTCACATCTGATACAGAAGGAAACTCTGAAAAAAGTTTTATTGTAAAAGGGGTAAAGATTGAAAAAATTCCTCTCTTTTGCCTTTACAAATACTACCTGAGTTTTACTTTTTGCAGTTCTGGAAGAATTTGGCATAAGACTTTACATCCTTATTAAGCAGGAACTCTGTCAAAGACAAGTCTACTCAGTATTTGAATATGAAATAGGTAGTAAATGTAAGCACTTTACACAATAAAGACATACAGAAATAACCTTGTGCTCCCACACATTCTTTTTACTATGTTCTCCATCTCAAATCCCCTAAACAAGATATCTGATAGACAGAGTTCCAGATTTGAAAGCTCCTTCTGCAGACCATATGTCGATCATTGTGGAGGCAAGTCTAGGACTAACATTAAGTCTGACACTGCTGGAAGATTTTGTCTGAAAATCAACATGTCAATTATACCTCTTATGAGATTATTTCATATATATATATATATATATATATATATATATATATTATCTCTGGATGCCTTCAAAGAGAATTTTGTAAAAAAAATCCTGGAATATAAAGTTCATGATGCTCTACCTTTTTAGACTCTTCATTAAACATATATGTTGATGAGTAATAGAAGTACTGTGTGTAGGTTTGGCACATTTAGATATGCATTTAGGCAAAAAAATTATCAACTAACCAGTCAAGCGAATTTTGGCACAGCTCTTTTTTTGTCTGCTTTAGTCACTGATTATAGGTGCCTATTGTCTGTCTGTCAGTTGGCATGTCTCTCCTTTGAATGCACCAGATGATAGGATCTGCACACTGCACTTGATATTAATCTACAGAACAGCCTTCATAAATGCACAAGGCATTTTTATAGAGCATTAATTTTTATTGATGTAATATACCAAGGAAAAAAGGAAAAACAGATTGCTTTGTATAAAGACTATACCCCCCAAAAAATTAAAAACAAACAAACAAACAAACAAAAAAACACAAACAACAACAACAAAAAAACAAAAACAAAACAAAACAAAACAAAAAAAAGAAACAAGAACAAACACAGATGCATTGGGAAGCATATTACAGAAAGTAACTGGAAATGGACTTAAAACAGCAGAATATGCTCTAATATGTTTGACATTGTAATAATGTGATCTTACTCATAGTAAGCAGGGGATTTACCGTAAATAAATTGAAAACACAAAAAATCCCAGAGATTAGACCCTCCCCTACAACATATCCTGAAAGAATTAATACTATCTGTTGTTACTGAAAAGATATGTCTCTTAGATGGAAGTAGATGCTTTAAGCTTTGAGAGAGGAAAAGAGAAAGCTAAGACTAAAAAAATGGAGAAAGGAAAAGCAGCTAGAAACAGTAGAGAGAAGCATCAAACAGAGTATAAACACAGAGTGGGATACAGATCAATATGGGAAGTATAATACTGAGGGAAGACCAACTATAAGCAAGTAGTTATTACAGGAGTCCAGGAAAAGAAATAAAACTGAAAAAATCTTAAATACTTTGTTTTCACTGGGAATACAAAAAGGCAATAGGAAGAGAAACCTAAAATCAAACAAGATAGGAAAGGAGACTGCAGGAAATAGAACAGTGAGGAGAAAAATGGAGTAGGGTTTTTTTAAAAGGTGTTGTTTGATGGTTTGAGGTTGTTTAGATATTTTTTTAATTTGGTTTTGGGGGTTTTGTAGTTTTTTTTTCCCCAAGAAACATCAAATCTATGTGGAAGGGCATGATGGAATATTTTTTTATTTAGGGGATTTAGAGATATAGATATAAACAATAGCAAAAAACCTGTAAGCTATACATCTTAAATAACCAGAGTAACAAGAGAATTTAGTGTCTGTGCTTTTAAAACAGACTTTTTTTCACCAAATATTGAAGTATAGCCTATATAAATCTTCAATTTCTCTTTTTATAGACTGTCTTGTGTACTTTTCTCTGGAAGTGTTATACACTCACCTTGGCAGACATAAGTCCCCATGACATTTCCCTCTTCAACAAAAAAGAACATTCAGCAGGGCAAGAATCTTTTGAAAGTACGACTTCCCTAGGAGCAGAGAACTTTTCACGCATCCTTTGCTGCTCTAAAGTCTCCAGTAGGAAAAGTAAAGGATTATAAACCCCTTGAAAAACAGGATATTAAGAGATTTTTTCCTTTCCTCAGGTGCAGGTCTATATTATTTGGATTTCAGTCCACTACCTTGTCTTGTCAATCCTACCTTGCTTTTCCTCATTGCCTTCTTTTCTCAGAATAAGCTTTTCTTGCTTCACATCCTACTTCTTTATTGTAGGTACTTTTTTTAATTTTGTTTGGTGTGTTTGTTATTGGTTGTGTGTTGTGTTATTGTTTGGGTTTCTTGTTTTGGTTTGGTTTTGTTGTCCACAGCACATCCTTCATAGCACAAACATGGGAAAAGAAAAGGAAAAACTTGAAGTGGAACAAATGGTATGTAAATATACTCCCAGTTTATTCAGTTCTGGAAAGCGAATGTGGAACCAGAGGATATAACTATTTAGGCTAATGTCACTATAAGAATTGTCATAAATCTCTACCATGTCCAGACAACAGGAGGCAGCAGGACTCTGATGTGTTGGCACCAATTCCAATTATCTTTTCTGAGATTCCTTTTATTGCTCTCCTTTTATACCAGCAACTACTCTCTAGCTCTGAGAACAAGCGTCGTGGCACAGCCCACCTACAGATGGTTAAATCTCTGCAACTACAGTACCTTCAGACTACCTTTTGGGATTGCCTGTGAAAATATCTGTGTTACCAAGGTAATAGTAGCAATGACTCTGTGGCATTGTCTGTTGCCATATTCCTGAGTGTATTAATTTACTAGTCCAGGCATTGCCAATAAAGCTTTTAAGTGCTACTGTAATAAAAATAGTAAAATGAAACTGGCAGATTTCTGACTGTTATGTTAATCTTTTTGTGTGTATTTGAACATACTCGTTTTAAATTCCAGTCAACAATAAAAATTAGAAAAGCGATAAAGTATGGTCATTTTCCTGTTCTGGGGAATGATAACCATAATAGACTGAAATCTTACATTGTTTCAATCTGTCATAGATTAAAAGGTCCACAAATGGAAACACTGGCTTGGACATCATCTGTGAGACAGATATAGGTCTCTATAAGAAAGTTATGTCTATAAAAATTGGAAACTGGGATAGATTACATATGAAAAATGCATACAAATATTCTAGCTTTAAGGCTCAAGTTGGAGTATATCTGAACTCTATAAAAGAATGTAAACATGAAAGCATGTTTTTGAAAGGAACGGCAGTGTCTCACAGGCCTGTCTTTAACTCAGGGTTGATTGTTTCCACTGTCCAAAATAGGTCAGTGAAGCACATTGCTGAACACCAGTGTGGGACCACAAGGGTAATTCTTCATGTATTGCTTGCACAGACTCCTTGCTATTCTATTTTGCCACACTGACACTATGCTCTCTTTCCTCTCGCTGAAATTCTTACATGTTTGTTTCTTATATAGATGCAAAGGGAAATAAACATCCTGCAGAAGGGTTGTTTGTAGTGATTTTAACATTTTCACAGAGGACTAATGCAATGTGGTATGCCATTTAAAAAAAATATCCTAAACTATTTGAACCCATTTCTTCATACTATCGACAATGGTAGAAGGATTTTATGTATATAGGAACACAGACTTAAATGAAAATGTACTGCCATTGTTTGTCTCCCTGCTAAATTACTCTGAAATTTGCCCTATTTATTGGATTTTTTTTTTTTCTAGTTCAGGTAGTCTAGTAACAAATCTCTTATAGATATACATTTATAAACTTGTTTTAGGAAAGAGGTCAAACAGGTCCTTTATTATGCAGACATTAGAGTCAACAGCCCAGTTAAAGTTATTTACATAACATATATTTTCATCAAAAGATTAATTTTGAAGGAGGGATGGTGGACCAATAAAATTTTCCTGTCCTGGTCAAAGACAGTTCAAAATGCCTAAAACCTCTTTTGTGCAAAAAAACCCCAAGAAATATGAGGATTTTCTTTCCTCTAAACTCAAGTATAAACTTTGGATTCAGACAAATGCATAAACCTAAATCAAAATAATGAAATTCAGCCCAGTGATAATTATTATGTTTGTAACTCCTCCAATATTTGATTTTATTTCTGAGTTCTTAAGCTATGGTAGGATTTGCTTTGAATTGTTTTAATTTTAGCTAACTGCTAAAGTGTCCTTGTCTCTCAGCCAACTGGTTCAAAAATAACAAAAGCATTGAAGATAGACTTGTTCAAATTGAAGAAATTCAAGTTTTTTTGGTATGAAAGTTCTTTAAGTTTTTCTTTGTTAATTTTCTTTCTTAACTTTTTATTTTTTAATTCAGATTTTACTGAGGAACTTACTGGTCTAAATTCACTGTGTCTCTTAGGAATTTAGTCCTGTCCTCCTGGGTTTGATCTTTTTTGTCCTAAAGGTGATCTGCAAATATGTGAATGAACACATGCAAAATCCTTGAGCAGTAGCTCAGTGCATAGAAAAGTTCAGGAAATGGGGAAAGATATTTTATTTTCAGATATGGTTCCAGAAATATCCCCAGACACAAAGACCATTCTAATGTGTTCTGGGGTAAGACCAAGACTCTCTCTGAAGACTAGCACCAAAGACAGGAATCATTTAGAGGCTACCAATGACCACTATGCCTGACAAACATTTTTCATAAAGAAGACCTTTCTAAAACTTAAAAGGGGGATATAAACCATATGAGAGAACCAGGAACAGTGTCAAGAAAGATTTATTTTTCCTAGTTATCTGAGTTTCATTTTTAAAATATGTATTTATGATTTAGACAGCTTCAGTTTATCCTGCTGACTATGCTACAGGAATGAGAGAAAACTGTGAGTTTCAACTAACAGGGTGGGATTGCTGGCCTGCTGCCTGTTTCAGATGGTGTCAGTGCAATTTGGGGAAGGATTTCTCTCATAATGGCATTTGCTCCCACTGCTGCTTTCTAACACAGCCCTCAGAGGATGTCACTTAAAATTGGAAAAGAGAACAACACGGCATGAAAATGTGGGTTTTGCTATGAGGAAAAAAGGGTTTCGCGGCAACTAGGAATTTCTTTTCCTCTGTTGTGACTCTATGGAATATCGCTTCAGACTATTAAAGTTTTGTATTAAAGTCAGAATTGGAAATAGACTCTGTATATCCTTATTTGGATTTAGAAAATGATACATCCAAAGGAGCAATAAAACTGGCGTGATCTGCAGAGCCTGAGGCATTCTAAGACTTTTACCATTTGCCTTGATTAAGGATGTTGTCTTATACTTTGTAGGCTGGTTAAAGTCTTCAGAAAAAAAATTATTTCAAACTGATGAATAAAGAATATTTGGAATAATTGAAAGTACATCAAGGAATTTTCAGAACAGAAGATCTTTCATTCAAAAAAAAAATTGTTACCATTAAATTAGAATTTGAATGCTAAGATTTTTTAGATTTCTACTAAAGTTAAAATCTGTGTAGTGAGGAAGATAGATGGATAAACCAAACAAATAACTTAGAAATTTTGCTAAAAATGAAATTGCATTGCATTGGTCATACCCACCAATTTCAATTCAATAATTTGTTGTTATTCTAGTAATCATAAAGATAAACCAGGAATTTTCATTTTAGACATACCATGAAGATTATCAGGTCCATACAAAGAACATTAAATCCAAATCCAGATCAATTCTGAGGGATTTATGTAATAATAAATCTTATCACTGTAGGGTTTTGCAATCAAAAGATATTTATTTTTGTCTGTATATTCCTTCTTTTTTTGTTTGCTGAAATAACAGACTAAAGAACCAAACCCAGAAACTTGTACCATGGAACTCCTCGCAAGGGATTTAATATAAATCCAGAATACCATCAGAGTCAAGCTAATCCAAGCACTCTTGTATGTATTTCTTTGGAAAAGTACATGTACAGAGAACTTTTGTCACAGTTTAACCATCACGTGTCAAAATCATGATTTACAGCTGCTGGTGGAACTAAAATTTTTATCTGGCCAGGGAAATGCAGTTGACTGCATGTTATGATTTGGTTAGTAAAATTATTAGAGAGATGTCTCTGCCCAAATTAAGGTACTAATCAGACTATATGCTGAACTCAATAGTACAGGCTTTTATTCAACAGTAAATATGAGGTAGAGAGAAAGAAAGAAATAGGAAAAAGAGAGTGGAGGGAGAGAAAAGAGTGACAGAGAGACAGATAAACTACAAAAATATAATCACTCTGTGGATTCCAGTGGCATCCTGTTGGTCCTCTTCTTCTGATCTTCTCAGTGGCGATGGTTTCAGTCTTGTCAAAGTGATGGTTGCAGTCTGGATCCGGTGAGTAAGCCCATCAAAACACAGAGTCCATGTTGGTTGTATTATGTTTAGGCTACGTGGAAGGCCCCACTACCTCCTGTGGGGCAGGAAGTTTTATACTTCATGTATTACCAGATCACAGGACATTTCATGAGACTTTGACACCTTCTAAGATATTACATCTGCCTGTTTCATCAACCCAGTTGAGTCAATTACTACCCATTATGCACCATCAGCAGAGATGAATCTCTTCTGGCTACATGTGAATGTGCTGGTACTTCCCCAGAGAAGAGTTACCACAGCTGACTATTTTGTGTAAGGGCAAAGAAATACTACCCTACCTTGAGGGATTTGCCTCCTTCCATATCTAGTTCAACACCCAGCTTGTAGCCTGATTGTTTGAGCCGTTAGCATTCCAGTCTCTCACACTTGTGGATACATTCTTCTCCTGGGATAATTGGACAATACCTTTATCTAACCTCAATTTCCCTCACAGTCTAAAGCAGTAGGCATATTCAGGGAGGGGTGGGCTTCTGTGAGCAGTTGCTTCTTTGCATAGCTTTCCAATCTTTCAGTGATTTTAACAATATTTAAACCATTTACCATTTCAGTCTCTCACACTGCACTATCTTGATTACGGCTGTTACTGGGATTGCAAGACATGCACTACTTTTTAGTCATAAACACTGATTTTAATATTATAAAATAATGCATCATGTTTTCTTTCAAAGGTAATTGCCATTATGGCAAAATCTCATGAGCCAGTTTATATAGTTGGAGGGAATACATATATTCCACATAATTCCAAACAGTAAAAGAAATATTCGTCAATACCAGGGAGGAAAGATCATGGCTTATGTGTATTTTTCTATGTTTAGTCAGACTTATTTGTTCTGTTCTGTATCAATTCTGTGGTGAATATCTCGTGTAAAATGATTTGTAGAAGCTTAAACTCTATTTGTGCAAATACTGCTATCACTATCTGATCCTTGGAGATAATGCTGAAATGATACAATAACTCTTATCAAATATCACTGGGAGAGAGCAAATCTCAAGATCCCAAGACAGAACTGATCATAAATATTTTATAAGGTGGATGTCTAATGGACAGATCATATTTGCAGTGAACGAGCGGCCTTTATTTTTCTCTTCTTTTTTTTTCTTTCCTATTTTTTCTTCATTTTTTTTTCTATGGCCTGATATAGATAATAAAGGATCAACACGAGACATTTGAATTTGAAAATTTCTCTTACCAACCAGATAACCAAGATTTTCTAGGATAAGTCTGTCCTTGTTGTCTTAACTATTTAAACACAATGACAAAGATGCTTGTTTGCAATTTTCAAAACCTATGCCTAGAACCCCAGTTCTAGGGTTTTAAGAACAGTAAGAGGAAATAAAAAAACAGAAAGGATGATTTGAAACAGGCAAAAATATCTCGTCTCCCCTTCCCTCTGCAAAAAATACTATTGTAATTGCCAAACAAAATGAAGGTTTCCTAGCAGAAGGAAATATAGTATGAGAAACTGTACCTTGCTTACATGGTTTATAAGGTTCTTCAGTTCATTAGGAAGTGTTTATGAGTTCTGAAATTATGCATTAATTCTTATTTCTTAGTTTTATCATTTATGGCGTAAAAATATGTAGGCATAACAAGGCTATTGCCATATGAGTAGTGTATTATTAATTTTGCTGGATAACGAATAGAGATATTTCAGCAGTTTTAGCATTTCCATTTCTAGTTCTAAAATTGTGTGACACAAATATGAGATTGACTAAAATCACACCAAGTAATAGCAACTATGTATAATAGCATTCATTCTGTATAAGGAGTGGGGAAGAGATAGTTGGTATTGGCATATGGTTTAACAGATGCATTGGATATTGTTGTTTGTCCACCATATGGTACTGTAGCAGATAAGCTGAATAACACTGGGAACTACTGAAGGGATTTTGCTCTGAGCATTGTTGCATTTGCACTGCATTGAACAATTTGTAATTCTCTGCCCTGCAGACCGGGCTGTAGTTCACGCAGATATTGAGTTTCTGTCTGAAAGAAATTTCCACACTAACAGTTTGTACACAAACATTTTTGTTTGAGAAAATCAGGTCAAATCTTTGGGGCTATTCCCCTTTTGTGACTTAATATATAGTCCTTGAGAATTCCTAGTTTTCTGAGGATGTTTGAAGTTTTCTTGCAATTTATTTCTTTCATTCTGAAATAGAGGGTTCAAAAATACAACCTAAATAAAAGAAAAAAAATGTTAATTTTAACACAGCTTTACTTTTCCTTTTTAACATGCAGCTAACATTACCTCCAAGAGCAAAGATAATAAATACATGAAAAGATAAAATATTCCATGCTCAGTGAAGCATGTGACTAGGTCATAAATGTTATTTCATATTATACAGCATGAGATACATTCTTAGAATTATAAAGTAGACTAAAAAAGCTTTTACTGTGAAAGAAAATTAACTTAAAAAAATTGTAAACATTCTGATTAATAAAAGAAAACCCTAGAACTTAACTTTTGGGAACTGTTTCACTTTGCTTACTTTGTTGAACAGAAGGTGCTATTTTCAATGCTCTGGAGAAAGTCAACTACTGAGAGAGAAGAAGACATTGAAATTCCTCAGCGATATTTTTTGTTAAACTTCATTAAAGTGGATGAAATGGAATCAATTTCAGAAGAGTGATGGGGCAGTAATGAAGAGAGGCCCAGTGCTATTGAGAGCAGCACACAGCTGATCTTTTTATTCTGAGACCTGTTCCAGGGGAACATCCTCACTCCTCAGATGCTGTTTGCTGTAATTATCACCTTCACTGCTAAGGACAAACTGCACATCATTTAATCACTCCATCGGCAAGGTCCTTGCCTGTGATATCCAAAAGCAGACAAGAAGGTGTAACTGAAAGAGAAAAGGACATAGGAGAATTTTTTTATTGTATACCAGAGAATCAAAGCTTTTGAATTTGCTCTAAGATAGCATGTGATAAACAAACATAGTGGATAAGGCAGCAAGTGTTACTCAACCTTTTTCATGCAAGGTGTTTCTAAAATACTGATTGCACTCAACACTGAGGCTTTTCGGTTTCTCAGATAAGATTACAAAAGTTTATATTCTATTAAGCCATTAGATAATGTACTCCATTCAACTGTTGTTTATGGTTAGCAAGACACAGTAGAATACTATGGCTAATGACCTGAATTAGGTGATAAAAAACCAGCCTGACTCTGTGTTCTTGTGTTCATGCTTCTGATCTTAGTCATAATTCCCCTACCAGACTTTTCTTTGTTTAATTACATTTGTTTTTGAGATCGGGAAATTTTATATTACTATTTCCTAGGGTATGTTGAACTTAAGGCCTTTCTGGAAGTTATTTCTGCCCTATGCAAGTACACTTACTGTTTCTAAAGTTGCCAAGTTGAATAGTTAAACCAGAATATTCAGCCCTGTATCTCTCTAACATGATCCAGCAGTTGGGACTGGAAATATCAATATCAGTTTTGTAATAAGCCATGTTGTATGAATATTCTTTCAGACTCATAAATACCTCCTGAAACACTTCCTACACAAATATTATTCCAATACTTCCTCAGTAGTAGCATTTCAGTAAAAAAAAAAAGAAAAAGGTAGCAATATTCTTCAGAATGGGATTATTAAAATTCCTGATGCTAAAAGTAGCATGCTGTGATTTACTATAACTGAATGCAGTATCTGTCCTTAGACTTCTACTAGAGGTCTCCATAACAGGATTGACACAAACAATTCTAGCATCCTGGATTCAGTAACTTATGCCACCCAGGAAGGTACATGCCTTGTTATAACAAACTTCACTGCTAAATCAATGATCCTAATTCCAAGGACCACTATACTCCCATAATTTCCCCCAAAGTAACATTGTATGCTAAGTAAGTCACTCCTGTTCAGAGGAATGGAAAGAACTGCTATATCCACATGCCTTATTTTAATGTATAACATGATTCATAACTGTATTTAATCCTGGGTTCTCCAGTACAAGAAAGACAGGTACTCATCGAAGTAAAACACAAGGAAACAACTTTTATAATGTGAAGGTGGCCAGCCACCGATACAGGTTGACCAGAGAGGTTGTGGAGTCTCATCTGTGAAAGTATTCAAGATCTGACTTAACACAGTTCTAGACAATCTGCTCTAGGTTGTGCTTCTGGCCTAAGCAAGAGTTCGAACCAGATAATCTTCAGAGGTGCCTTCCAACTTCAGCTACTCTGTGAACCTGTGATATCAAACTTCTTCCATGTTGCAGAATGCAATATTAACCTCCATACAGTCTAAAGAAAATCTGTACAACTTTCAATTAATTAATTACATTTAAGTCACTGTCATGAAGAATTCTTTCTCCATGTACCACATCATAAAGTGTGGTTGTTTAGTTAGTTGAGGGCAAATCTACCTGTAGGAAGCACTCCTGACTTCATCAGTGTCTTTCCACCCAGTGAGGTAAAAGGTCTTAATGCAAATTGTCTCAGAGTATTATGAAGTGCAGGCTAAATTCAGTGAAAATTATGTAGTTTCTTCAAAACCATGCTGCGCATGAATAAGTAACTTAAAAAACAGAAACATTCTATGATTTTTTTTTTTCCTCAAAAGCCTGTACCATTTAATGAAATTTGGTATTACTATTTTTTTCAACTAAAACTTAATTTCCAGTAGAAAGTCTTCCAGTGGTAGAAACTTCATAATCTTTTCCCATTCCCTTCTGAAATCAACAAATTTTGTAATCTGGGCTCGTGTTTTAATTTCTTGGATCTATTATCTTGGAAGTTAAGGAAAATTCTTCTTGAAAACCTAATTTCTTAAATGATCACTTGTTGTATAAAGAAAGTTTGTCATGTTGCTATTCTCATCCTACTAAAATTAAAAAAGACACATTTTCATATTCAATTCTGTTTCACAAATTTTGTAAGTTTGTGAAAACAATCAAACCAAATAAACTCAAAATATTTCACAGGAAGAATTCAAACCTAAAAGCAGAAAATCAGACCTATTGGCCTGGCTTGGTTTAGAGTGTAATAGATTTCCAAAAGGTCATTGAAGTGTGTATTTATTGCAAGTAAAATGAGTTTGAAGTCTTTTGTTCTGGTTTGGTTTTGTTTGTTTGTTTTTCATAATGTACTGTGTATTGAGAAAAGCTTTTCAAAAGTGGCAGGAACATTTGCAGAAATAACTGAGCATCTGCTCCCTGAAATTATATTTTGAAATGGTGCAAAACTGATCCAACAAACTTCACAAAAGCTTTTCCAGGCCAGAGGCCAGAAGGTTACCCTTCATATGTGGTGATTTTGAGAACCAATTTACTTTGACTTAGAAGTGTTATTGAAGTTCTGTAAATTTGAAAAATTATTTCCAGAATCTTAGAAGCAATATACACGTGCATTCTAAAGAGTAACAATGCAGTGATTAATTTATTAGCACAATGAAAATGAAGGAAGAAGGGAAGAAACAAACATTATGCCTTTTCCCAATAATCTGTTCACCCCAAAGGAGGAAGTTTCACTCTGGTCAGTGAACAGTATTGGAACAGGTAAATGTGTTGTGACATTTTCCAGTTCTGTTGTTTTTTGAATCCTCTATCTTAAATATGTAGCTGTTGTTCTCCAAATGTGACAAAATCCCATTGCTTTCAACCTAGTATTTAAAGTACAGTAATATTTCAGATGATAAAAACATGAAGAGACACGGAAATATTTCAGAGATTATTTTCCCCACCTCATTTTATTCAAAGATGGAAATAAGAATACCTAGTAAGCTTGTAAAGATACACTGATTATGGAATAGCATGACTATGGTAGACACATTTAAATTAAAGGTCACCATCAAAAGAACAGTCATCTTGAATTCTATCAAGCAGAGCAGAAAATATGTGTCAGAGTGCCTAGAAAGTCTATTGGGGCTAAATTACATTCAGACAGTTGGATCAGATGGTTGTTTATTTAAGGTACATAATGCATATGCATTAGGCAAGTGGGATAGCTGATATTTTTCCAGAGGAATGCATGTGATTCTCCTACTGAGTATCACAGTAGTAAAGAAATATTATCTTTTTTTTTACTACATACATACATTTCAAGTGCGTTTCCTTCATTTATCCCTGCCTGAAATATCTTAATTCATGATTTATTGGACCTTCCCTCTTCTTCCTTCTCACAGCTGTTAGGACAGCATCCAGTCAGCATTCAATTTATGACTTAAAATCCTGACCCTGAATGTTTTTTTGTTTGCTTGTTTGTCTCTGAATCTTTATACTCAGGAAAAAATCTCACTGAACCAGGCCAATTTAATTTTGTATAGGACTACTTTACCAGAAGAGATGATCAGGACCTTTTTCTAATGTTACAGCAGGCTATTTGTACCAGAAAAAGTAACAGAATATTTTGGTCACATACCAGAAATCTTTCAGAACTCTGTAGCAAATCCAAATCCTGTAAGAACATTCCAATATGTGGCTAGGTAGCAATAATGCACAATAGGAAGAGAGCAGGATATACTAAGGCTACTGCAAATGTTCAGTTTTACCAGAGAGTCAATTAAGATTATTCAAGTAGCTGGCCAGACTGGACACAATGGATGAAAAACTTTCCCCAATTCCACCTAAACGTTGAAGGCCAGGAAAGAATCAGTCACACTTAAATGAAAACTATAATCCTGAAAGTTGTCTGGAAAGTCACATGCTCATGAAGAAATTCTACTTTCAATAGGTCACTTAGCAGGACATAAAACTGATTGAGAAAAATGTTTTCAATGCTCATTAAAATTTCTTACAGCCAGAATCAAAACTGAAACACTGAAAACAGTCAACAGAATAGCTGAGGAGAAGCAGATGACAAAATGGGAAACTTGATGAGAACTTTTCACCCATGAACAAATATCAAAGGAAAAATTTTTCACACCATGGAGTTCTTTTCAACTTAATTGCCCAAACTACAGCAAAAAAAGTGGTGGTTTAGTGAATAAGCATCCAGCTTTTTAAAAACAAATAAATTATTAATTATTGTTAATAATTATTATAATTCTAGTTATTGATGAATTACAGACATATGGAATGATAGAATTTCTGTCTCAAAGAGTTTCTGAACTTCAGTTGACACTTTTCATCTCCTTTAAAACTCAATGAACAAGTAGAAAAGCGGACGAGGTTTTATGATTTGTTAACAAACTGCATAAAAGGTATTTGCTGTAAAGGCCAGCTGCTGGTACTTACAGTAGTCCTCTAATAAATTTCAGATTTCAAATCAAGGTAACGCTTTCAAATTCAAAGTTATGAAACACTTATCAAAGCACAAGTTTTTGTGTTGCATCACTTGTATCAGCAATGTTTTTGCTAATGTTACACACACAGTGCCCAGACATTCACGACTATTAGGAGGTTCACATAATCACAGGTTGGAAAATCCTAATTATTTAGATTGGAAAAGACCATTAAGATCATTGAGTCCAACTCTTAAACTAATACAGCTGAAGTTGTTGCATAGGTGCATTTAAAATTACAGAAAAAGATATTTTCACCAAGTATGTGGTGAAAAAACAGATGATTAAAAATTATATTCATTCTCACAGTGTATTTGGATAAGCATCAGAGATAAAAATATGTCAATGGCGCAACATCAGAAATTCTGTGGCAGAGGAACATGAGGCAGTTTGTTAAAATTTCCACCAAAAGCGATGTTCTAGATTCTTGCTTTTGCTTTTCTATTCTTTTAAGGTGTTGCTGATAAGGAATGTTGACTCCTAGCTTGTATTAAATGTTCCTTCTTAGTCCATGTGCCTCGAGAAACAACCTGGATTACCTGTATTGTTCCCTCATTATCTGAGGAAACATAAACAAAGATGCACTTCTTACAAGAGATTTGTTAGTCACACTGTATGAATAAATATGCTGTTCATTTTTCTTGGATCAGGAAATGTTTATAAGAAGTAAACATTTATACCAGGAGCACAAATATTTGTTTTCTTCTACTTTTTCTTCTCCATATCTTTGTCTGAAAATGTTGGAGAGATTCTAACTGTTTTCAGGAACCTTTTGCTCCTGAGATTACATCTGGCTCACTTACCTTTTCTGTTTGTCTGAGATATATCCTGAAGTACCAGTTATTGCAAACACAAACAGAAGGGAGAGGTGGTAAGCCCTCAAAGACAGAATAAGTACAAATCTGCAGGTGAAGTCTAACCATAAACTAACATCAGAAAGAGAGAACTTGAAGTTACTCCTGTTGTGTTTTTGGATGTGAAATGATAGCATTAGTTCTCTGCAGCCTAAGTGACTGGAAAAATGTGCATCCACAACGAAGTATGGTTGTTTGCATGTGATAATGGACTTCATAGTTCAAGGCTAGTAGAACTAATTACTGATTATAACTAGCAAAGTTACAACTAGAAGCTTTATACATATGATTTATTACAAGTAACTTCTCTCTACTGTACCACTATGAAATAAGGTCCTTTTCCTCTGATTATCCCACTCTTTAGGCATGAGTTGTTTAGACTTGTAAGGAGGGAGGGTGGACATTAATAGTTTTTATTCAGGCATCCAGTGAGGCAGTACAGAAGAGGAAATGATTATTTTTTAGCTGAATGCACTGGTAGTAATGCACCCAGAAGACCAAAATTAGCTTTATTTTTCAGTGTTTCCAGAGGAGCAGAATGGAAGATCTGTAGCATACATATTAACAGCACCAATTTTCCATGTGACTGGTGCTCTTCTTGAGCCCTGTATAGTTCAGGAGATACATTTTCTATCTTTATGCTTTGCTCTTAGAGTGTGAAATTCAAGAAAATAAACCAGAGACGTAGCACTGATATCATGGGCTGTTTTACTTCTTCCCATTGGGTCCATTAGGCTAATTAATTCCTGTGATATAATCATACATATTTTGCAAGTGATTCCTGGAAACATGTGGGCAGAAGAAGGTTTCGAAATTTTTGTTGTTCATCATTTATATATTTCCCAGCTATTTCCCTTAATTCTCTTCACAAGAAGCAATAATTCCTGCTAAGACGTCTATCTGATCTTATTTCTTTTCCCCACAGCTGCTGATTATCTGAGTTGTATTGGCAGTAACTTTGTAGCTGATGTTTTTTCTTCTCTCAACCAGAAGTCCAAGGACATTGTATTTCATCACTTTTTTACCTGTCCATATAGACAAAAAGTAATGGAGATTTTGTTTTTAAAATATCAATATTTTTGTTAAGGAAAAGCATGCCCAAGGATGTTTTGGGTTGGAGAGGGTTAATTATCTCCTTGGGAGGATTTTAAATTCAGGACTAAAGGGCACAATTCCGGATTATATTTGCACTCATCTTCAATGGTAATAGCCGGCATGGTATCAGGCAATTGATGTGCAGTGTTTTTTGAACTTAAGGGGATTTTGTAAATGTTCACCCAGACTGCAGGAGTCTATGTAGAGTGAGAATTTGTTCCCCTTTTGAGCTCAAATTTGGGATGGCCATGAAAAGAATGTCTTTGAACACTGCTCTGCCAAGTCTTAGCTAACCATAACAGTAAAGAAAGTCCAGATGAAGTACCGTCAGTTTTGTTATCAGTAATACCTGGGAAAAAGGCTGCAGAAATAATTTTTTTTTTCAAATTAAATGTTTTGCATTTCTCTAGAGTTTTGAAGTGATTATGTGAAATATTTTTCTCTGTGTACATTTTTAAAATCAAACACTACACATTCATATTCTTTATCTTAAAAGCTATCTCTTTCCATATTTATTATTCAAATATAACCAATTACTAATTTGTTATAAAAACATCTATTTATTTAACTTCAGCGTAGAACAGTAGAAAATGTATCTAAATCATCAAGTATGTATCTTAATTGATATCAAATTACTATAAATTAAAAAGCCATGCTAATTTAAGGGCAATCAAGTTCTTATTTAAGATGTTTAATTTAATATGTCATCAAAAATTGTTTGCTAGGAAAATCCTATTGAGAATTACTATCATATTCTCATTATTATCCTGAGGCAGTAGTTAAAATTTCGTTATAGAAATACAAAATATCAAAGAATTTTTACATGATGCTCCACAATGTAATACATATTCTAGTCTAATCAATTACATATTTGATTTTTAAAATTGATCATTGTATCAAGCAGATAAAGAAAACTAGAGAAGTCATTTTAAACTGATGCTCCGGCATATGCAAATGGTTTCATCCTTATTTCCATTTTAATTGGAGGAAACTAAAAGCTGCTGTTCATCAGGAAATTTTCATGCACCATTACTGAGTTTCAGTTTTAGACACATGGGCACTTTTGATTCATTTGAACACTAGTGATACATAGATATCTCTTCAGTTTCTAACTGCTCTTCATTTTTGTAAACACTTCAAATACCACTCTCAGTTTACTATTCCTATTATTGTCATTGCCCACAACGAAATTAGGTTATAGCAAATATATTTGGTCCTTATGTTAATGTGTCTGAATGGATCTAATTACTTATACACTTTTGTTGCCTCAGCCTCCTTTAGAGAGTCTTCTAGGATAGAGCAATATTTTTCAAATGAGTGCTTCTAAGGAGTTCTTTCAACAAAGGCACTTTCTTTTTCAACTAGCTCACTTAGTGCAAATAAAAAGCTCTCTCTGAGAAATGAGTTTTGATTATAAGAATATAGCTGTGATGATAACTAAATAAAAAAATAATTGTAACCATTAATTTACTAGAATCTTACTCATCTGCTCATAGCAGATAATACTTGACTCGAGTTTCTCTGCTTGCAAAATTTTAACAGTAATACCTCCAAGCAGATAATGTATCTGCAGTAGCAGCAAACAAGTGCTGCCGCTGCCAGGCTCTAAAAATTTGCGTAATTTCTCTCAGTTGAGTTTGGTCAGACAGTTGCAATAAGAAGAATGACAGCAGTTCAATTCTCATTCTTACAATTAGGAATAAATTATAAACCTGGTGACTTGAATCTTCTGATCCCTCGGAGTCGCGGGGCAGGAGATTGCCATGCAGATGTCTCTGATCAGGTTACTGTGGGAGAGGAGTCAGATTCTCTCAGGCTGAAGAGAACTTAAATGTCTAGTTTCAATTCTAGGTTGTCATATAAAGTTGTATATTGTTACCACTGCCTTATTGGTTAAAATCTGATAACTTCTCATTTTCTCAGACAAAAGTTTTATACCTAATTTGTGCATGGCTTCCAGACTCTAAGCTCTGACACTTTTACATAGCAAAGCCCGTTTTAGAGCCCAGAATCACAGGTTTACAGTCTGGAGAAAAATAGCATTTCAGAAGCAGATTTGCATTTGAAATTTTTGAATAACTGCTGTCCAAATTTTCATGTTTTTTACCTTGTTTTTGCTTTTTCTCCTCAATAACACCCTATGAAACCTAGGCACTTATCAACACTATGTTCTGCCACAGGAAAGAAAATGCAAAAACAGAAGAGTGCAAAATGCAAAGCCTTGACACTTAAAACTTCCTTTCTGCATAATACAGAAAAAAAAAAAAAACCACACTGAGAAAAAAAATCTTCAAAGTTGTCATTTTTCTAAAAAATTTGATACAGATGTAACTCCATGTGTTTGTATGTTTATTGCGTACATATATATGTACACACATGGACAACTACAAAATCAGGTCTGAAAAGTTGCACTTCCATTTTCTTCGATTCACTGTATTGTCATTTAATTAAGTAATTGAACAGTCCCAGTATTGTTCTTCTTTCTTGCACACTTCTTTCCCTTTGTGAAGTGTAGTGAATCTGTTCATGACATTTAAGATAGATGAAACCTCTCTGAAAGATGTTCATATTACCTGGCCTTGTGAGTGTCTGATTACTTTGCTATTGGACATCAATACATTTCTTTCAACTTTGCTGACATCTCATTAATCGTGAGTAAATTCATGCCAGGTCCTTGCAAGAATTGTAATTGATACCCAGTGGCATCCAACCAGACTCTTAAATTGTTCATCAATAAAGTAACATGTAAATTCTGTCCTTGAGGAACAATGAATCTACTTTATTTGAATCCCAAAAGAGTATCCCAACATCCATTTTTGAAATCTCCATTTTCTAGGTTACTGGAAGATACTTAATGGTGAAGAAGAAAGCATAGGAAAAAAAAGGGCAGATGGAAAGCTGAGTAATGAGAGCCAAATATGAGCACAGCACTATGCTGTAACATAGCTATAACACATGATTCTCTGACCTGGAATTAACTTTAAGGAGCAAATCTCTTGAACTTTATCTTTAGGAGAGTCCAATGCTGAAAAGTGAAGGGAAGGGACAGACTCCATTTTACTAAGTTTACTGTTGCATTGCTGTCCACATTACTTATTTACTTTTCTACCCATATCACATTATATGTGAAATTATATACCCTGTTTTATTCTTGATTGCAGTTTAAAATTCTGTAATACAGAGATAAAACTTTGGAATTCAGAAAGCATCCTATTTTTCAGATTCTCTGTTTTAGCAAAATTTTGAGCATTGTATTGAAATATTCATATAAAAAATCCAATTATAATTTATAAGATGTAATTGTAATAGTTTACAATATACCTGATTGAAACACAAAAATATTAATTGTATTTTGAGAAATCATAATATAAATGTAATTTAATATCTGCATACTTTTTTCTAAAAAATGAAAAATATATGCCATAATATCAATTATTATATTTTAAGAGCAAAGTAAATGCTACTAAAGCAAAGTAGATATAAAGTTATACAATTTGGATGCTTTGAAAACTAGACTTTTGAGAAATAATTTAATTGCTCTCTAAGAAAATATTGATTATATTGACTTAACAATAAATAATAATATTTTAATTGTAATTATTTTCCTTATTGAAATTTATGTGGTTGTGAGTTTTTTTTAATTACTAAAGAATTTACAAAGCGCAGATTACAGATTGTTGTGGTCAAAGAGCAGAACCCGGCACTCGGCATTGCTGAACCTCATTCCATTGTAATCAGACCATCTCTCCAGCTTGACCAGATCCCTCTGAAGAGCTCCTCCTTCCCCAAATACAATGGCTAAGAACTTCTGTTGCTGGTTGCTGCTGCTTCTAGGTTCACTAAGTGTAATTCTGATACAAATGAAGGGAAGAAGAATCTTTGATACTTATCTTAAATTCATATTTATGTTTTGCTTCAGTCAAAACTATGGTCTTGGATTCTGAATGAACTGGGTTTTCCTATTTATGGAAAATTAAATATTAGGTTTTTTAGGAATTTGTGGAATTTAAGAGTTCCCATAGCATCTAAAATGACTGAAAAATTCTCCCCTTTGTAAATGGCAAATATTTATACAGTTATTGCAGTTCATATCCTCATGCTTCCTTCAAACACAGACAATGCAGAACAACTCAGAATATCAGTACAAGTGGGGAAATCGATGACAGGCAGCAGTCTTGATGGATAGGACCTAGGGATTACAGCAAATGCACTTTAAATTTGTATTCAACAATACACTTCCATGGCAAACAAGTTAAACCTCATGCTGAGTTACAATAGAAGCGGCATGACTGGCAGATTAAGTGAAGTTATGGTGTATGTCTCTCTGCTCTGATCTAGTAAGGCTGCACATTGAATTTTGAGTTTTGCATCCCCAGAGGTCTATGATAAAGTAGAGAGAAGGCTGACATTCTGGAAGCCTAAGCAGCTCTGCCACCCCCTTCTCCAGTGACCCTTGGCCATGGATGCAGTTTGCCCCATCCCCACAGCAGCTTCCAGCACCGGAGGCCTTCCTTGGCTGAGTCCCAGTGTCACTGCTGTGCCTCCATGGGCCCGGTGACACTGCAGGAAGGTGCCCCACTCCCTGTGCTGGACCTGGCAGGCCAGGTCCAGGTGCCACCTCCCTCCCTTCAGCCCTGTTGTTGGCCCTGGATCTCCATTCTTGGAGACTTTGCCATTTAGCCAGACAAAGCCATAACTGAGTGGTCTGGAACTGGAGACAGTCTGACACGGATCAAGTGTGTGAATTGAGTACTCTTCAGAGGGACTTTCAGACCAACATGCCTATAATCTTACTGTGATTTTACTGTTCAGGAAACACCCTCAGTGTCCCAGGAACCTCTTAGTCTGTTTCAGCCTCATTGATTATTTTAGATTCATTTACTACAGTCATAGAAAACTTCCTCAAATCAGAGTCCATACAGGATTTTTTGTGGAAGAGATTTTGTTCTGTCTAATAAATTCCACTGGACATTGGTTCTCTATAGATGTAGTTACTACATTATTTAGTATCTTCACTTTATCAATGACCTATTTCAAGTGCCCAGCCCTTTCAGTTGTTTAGTCTCCTGTCAGATTGCCTCTTGCTGGTGACACAAATAGATAGGAGGTAACAATGCCACCGAATCAGATGTTGATAATTTTTTGGAGAACAGATTCTAAAGAGAATGTCCTTCATTGTACATATCACATAGTTCCTGGCCTCTTTCTTCTTCACTGTACAAAACTGCCAAAGTGTTGAAGTAAAGTTTCCAAAACTTTTTGCTTCAGTATAAGCTTTACATATGAAATTCTGGCAAAAAGATATATATCACAATGTGTCGGGTAGGAATTGTTCAGTGTCCTATAATTGCGTGTCCCATTGGTTTCTCATCTCCAATTAAAAGAAAAAAAAAAAAAAGAAAGAGGGAGAAATATTTTGGCATGTATATGACATCAGGAAGATTAAAAAAAATTAATGACTTTATTTCTGCAAACTCTTGTATAGCCTGCCAAGAAAAAAAATAATTCTCATTCATATAAGGTGGCATCATCATTATGTTGCTCAGTTTTGGCTCATGATCAATAGAATAATTTTTAGAAATAACTGGACTAATGCTTCCACTTACTCTAGATGCTTTTCTACTTAGATTATTCCTGAAAATACCACTAATGGGTTTTTACAAAGATTTATGCAGACATATAATCCTTTCTATGAAGAGCATTGTTGCCTGTGCAAAAAGGCAGTTCACCTCTAGCTAAGGCTGGAAAATTGCAAATTTCATATAATCTTACGTTTGGAAAACGCTCAAAGTGTACCACATTTAAAACTACATTGTTCTCTTCTAAATAAAGTAACAGGAATCTCTGGTAAATTCTTATGAACAATGTAAATGCTGTCTTTACCAAATAGTACCTTACTACAGAAAGTGTCTGTCAGAAATTCTGTGATTGATGGTAGATTATTCACTGGGAATAAGAACACTGAGATTTAGCATTTTGAAAGCTTTGTATTTTCATTAGGAAGTCAACATTTAAATACTATTCCATAGTAATGAATGGAACAGTATTCCTCAGCACTCTGGATTTGGGAGTCAGCACCGGGATGAATAACAGACAAGGAGTGGAGTGCCCCTCTCATCTGAAATGCAATGATAATCATGCATTATTCTCATTCATCTAACACATGAAGTTAAAAATTTACATGTTTATATAATTCAAAGAACACATAAGCTACATATTGAGATTTGGATTCTTGGCCACCCAAGCAAATTAGAATATTTCTTTCACTTTAGATTATGGATTAAGTGCCAGCATAGTCATTGAAAGCTTCTTTGTTATCCCAGAAAAAAAAGCTATTAACATTTTTTAAGTTATCGAATAGTCAATAAATTTAGATTAAAAGTAGTAAAACAGATCTCCTGTTTAGATTGGGGAGGACAGAAAAATCTAGCAGAACTGTCTGAATCTGGGAAACATCACAGAGAGAGTGTCAAATGTAAAGTTGCATATATCATCACACCATGATCCTTTTGATGATAACAATATCTGGTATGAAAATCTTGGATCAAAGTGTACAAGCATCCTCACAGCTGTTACCTGAGACAGGAAAGAACCTTCACAAAATAATCAGTAGCAGTTGTGATTTATGTTTGCTTTTGGGAAATACATTTTTTTTTTATGCTGACATTCAACTGCAGGGAAGAGAGAGATCAGAATAACCACCAGAATACAGTATATCCTACTTCCTAGACCTCAACAAGCAACAAACCATTCTCACACATTCATCAGCACAAAAGGGTTTTAAGTTACTCAGAATGCAGCAGGTTTCATAGTGAGTTGCACGGTAATGTAATTTTATTTAGGGCTGATAACATGGTATAATAGTATGGAAAAAAACACACTCCAGTGGCAAATGTCAGCAGGTTTATCCCTGACATACAGCTGAGCAGAGAAGTGTTCTTATCTTCCATGGTTCTCATAATTTGTAACAGTGACCAACTTGACCTTTTGAAACTGTATGGTTGCATACAAATTGAACCAGAGAAATTTTTGATAAGCCTGGAAATATATATATTTTTAAAATAATATTGACTTACAGTCCTTGATGTTTTTGGTATCTTGCCTCATCTTTTTAAGGCTTCATTCCTTGTATTCAACTTTTTGTTGTTTTTCCATTAGGAAAATACCTGAAACCTTCATCCAGAAACCTTCACAAGGTCCACCTGGTTGTATTCAATAAATAGGTAGATCTAACTGGGGTATTTAATGTTCTGAATGCACTGGTCAGGAGTAACAAAGCTTGAAAAATCTAAGTATTTTGCCTGATGTTTTATTGCTACATGAGCTATTCTCAATGTAATAACATGTGGAGAAATTATACCTGATTGCCTGAGATGAACTTCTATACTACATTCTTACACTTCTTTGGCCACAGACATTGGTGGGATTTTGCTTGTGAAAAACTGCTGCTATGCAAGTATTGTGTGTTTTTGAGGGGAATATATATACATGGAAACATATTTGTGCTAAAAAGGCAAAACAGGCAACTAAAAATATTCTTGTTTAGCAGGTTTTTTACTGCTTTTATTAAAAAAAATTAAAGCTTAAATATTCATATTTAGTAAATATTTTTCTGTTATGCATAATTCCAGAGACAGTCTGAAATAGAAATTTTTATGCTTTCTTTTAAAAGGCAGTGGATTCAAAATACACAGTTGAGAGATATCATTGCACATTTGCACTGTAGTTACAGGGAGAGATCTTCTGAAATAATAACAGAGAGAAGAATTTTTTTTTGCCATGGAAATCCATATCAATAAAGTTTATCATAGTTCTACAGATCAATAACACCTTGAAAGCAGAAGTACAGCGATAGTAAACTAATGAGAAGCTAGTTTTTTCACATGGGGATCAAATTTTTCAGGAATAATTATAGATTTCTAGGATCATACGTTCTTATTAAAGTTTACATATTGGGCTCCAAAGATCTATTATCTGATTCAGGTTTTTGCAAAAAATGAATGCACTGCATTCATATTTGGTAGTTTCATTCATATGTATATAAATATAATACATTACACAAAAATAGTGCATTCTTATGGTATATTATAGTATCACATATTGTGCCATATACAGTATTATTTTGAAATTGTGCATTATAATCACAGAATCATACAGAATCACAGAATGGTTAAGGCTGGAAGAGACCAGTGGAGCTCTCTAGTCTGATTTCCCTGCTCAAGCATACTCTTCTAGATCATGTTACTCAGGATTGTGTCCAGACAGCTTTTGAGTTATCTGTAGAGAAAGAAACTCCACAGCCTCTCTGGACAACTTGTTCCAGGGTGCAGTCTACCTCACAGTAAAGAAGTTCTTCCTCATGGTCAGATGGAATTTTTGTGTACGAATTTCTTCCCCCTGCACCTTGTCTTGTTGCTTGGCACCACCAAGAAGAGCCTGGCTCCATGCTCTTGACACCTTCCTTTAGATATATATATTCAGAAGGTCCCTTCTCAGTTGCCTCTTCTCGAGGTTGAACAGGCACATCTCCCTCAGCCTTTCCTTTTGAGAGACACTCCAGTCCCTTAATCGTCTTTGTAGCCCTTTGCTGGACCTGCTCCAGGGGCTCCATGTCTCCCTTGTACTGAGGAACCCAGAAGTGGACACAGCACTGCTAGTGCATAAATGTAATTTTTTGCATCTTTCCAAGAATGTTACGTAGTGTTTTAGAAATAGATACTGTTACCAGTTTTTAAGATGGTCCTTTAGTGGAAAGCAGAATATTATGTATTTGACACACAATAAAATAATGTCAGAGCGAGGTAAGACGCCACATTACATAATTCTGCAGAAATATTAGTTGTGGTCATTATACTAATTAAATATTTTATTTCAAAGTCAGGAACATCTGAAATGCACGATAAAGTGAAGTGTTATATATGGTGATGGAAATAATACACTTAAATTACTTTCTATTTAAAGAATTCTAAGAACTAATAATAGGACAAAATATAAAAATGACATCCAATAGGAACCTTTAAGATTTAAAATTGATTATCTTACATTTTTTCATCTATCTTATAAGCATGATTAGATAGTATGTTAACTCTTGATAAAATAGGTCCCTGACTTGATTACTTTGAGAAATAAAAAAAAAAAAAATAAAAAAAAAATAATAAATTGCAGGATTCCATTCCATAGGGAAAAAATATAAAGAAATAATTCAGGTTTTAAGAAAAAATTGCCTATACAGATATTGCTATCAGTAATGAATATGACATGACTTTCAAAATCAAGCAGAAGATTAAAACTCAGCAGGCATTCTGATAAAAAGCAACACTCAGGACAAAACTGAATAAAGTTAATGGATTATATTTGTTTATTTTTAAGCTTATGTATTTATTTACTTTGGCAACTGATCTTTAAACACAGCACCCCATAATAGTCTAGCTTTATATTTCAATTTACTGGGTTTTTAGAAAAAATTTCATTATATGTCTGTTATGTAGACATGGAACTCTATTCCACATATATGTAGATGGATGTTCATTATCAATTTTTATATCACTAACATACAAAATATCAAAAAGATTATAAAAACCATGCTTACATACATCTCTGACATGCAAGAACTGAATTATTTCTGTCGTGCTTCTATAAAAGAATAAAGTCTGTGAGTATCCATTACTAGATTTCAACTTTATTTTAAACGTTGTGATGCATTGATCAGGTAGGCCAACACAGTAATATTTTGCTTCTTATTAATGCATGAATATTTTAAGCCTTTCCTATCCATTATTAACTGAAATATTAAATTACCAAGAATCATTATGACAATCAAGTTTATACACTGTGCTTAGATTATTAAGGAATAATAAAATATTTAAAAATTCTTTATTGTGTTCAATGTGTAAAGTGATTGTTAGGAAATTACGCCATCAACTCCAGTTCTACATTTTATATATAACATAAAGGTAAGTTTGAGAAGAACATTATTAGGCTCACAAATCTAATACAAAAAGCTCTGATAATGCAGGATTAAGGCTGATAGAATTAACATTGGTTTTACTTCTCTTAGTCCTTATTATCCAAAGAACTTTTTCCTTTAGGTCTTGTACCTGATTCAGTGAACTAAAAAGGGCACTGTTCAGATAGTGAACAGCTATTTAATATGTTCTTTTTCTCTTGTTCAGTGTAGGGTTCTATATCTTATTTATCACATACCATACAAATCATTTTCTCAGATTTCCTCAAGAAAAAACTATCAATTTTCTTGTAGCCATAGAGATCTCATCACTGTACTATCTAAATTCTTCATAGACATTTATAAACTTATTTCAGCAATACAGCTATGAGTTCAAGTTACAGGGGATGATTTTTCAGTATAAGAATATGTAGTCTCATCTCCCGGCATATAAGATCAAGTCTGCCTGCCAAAACATATTTGGTTAACGTTAGGCTTGATGGCAACAGTGGGTGTAAAGCAATTCCACTGTCTGATTAAGATAGAAGATACCTTACCTAACAGAGTGGCTACAGGGGTAGATTCAGTGAGAAGCTGCTAGAAGCTTCCTCCATGGCTGACAGAGCCAGGGCCAGCTGGCTCCAAGATAGTGCTGCTGACCAAGGCTGGACCAGTCAGAAATGGTGGCAACACCTCTGTGATAACATATTTAAGAAGGCAAAAGAAAAAAGTTGTGGCACAGATGTAATTGTGGCCAGAGAAGAATAAGGATATGTGAGAGGAAAAACTTTGCAGACACCAAGGTAAATATTGTCATTGCCCATGACAGTATTTGGTGAGGGATCTTCCCCCGTCCTTATCTCAACCCATGAACATTTCATCATGTTTTCTCTCCCCTGTACAGTTGCAGGGGAGAGTGATAGAGCAGCTTTGGTGGATGCCTGGCATCCATCCAGGGTAGAACCACTACATCCAGCATGTCTTTCCAAATGCTTGTGAAATCACTGATAATATGACCTTTATAGCATTTAGAAGGATCTTTAAATTCCACATCAACAGTCCTGTGCTTTGGGCTAACTTGTTCAATGTGAATACATTTGCTCCACCATCTCGCCATCAACCATTTTATAAATTTTTCAGTTTGGTGGTGAATTAATGTTGCATTTTGCATATTCTGTCTCATATGTTTGGCATCTGGAACATTATATGAATTAAAAATTAGAGAAGCTGAAAACAGTGTGAACTGAAAGACATCTTGAGACATTTTCGAATCTGATATATTCCTCAGAGCAGATGCCCCACCTATCTACCTGCCTGTGCTGTTTTATTGTTGTGCAGCATAAAAGATTAGGCAAGAACAAGTTGGGCTGGCATTGAATTGTCTTGATTAGAACATTAGCAACTAGATATAGCATTTAGGAATGGATTAGGTAGCAATTCAAATATAGGGAACAAAGGCAGTGTAAACTAGATTGATAAAAGACCGTGTAATTCTCTGGTCTTTTCTGATTTGGTTTCTATTTAGAGACCTGTAAGAAGAAGCTGGGTTTGCCTCATCAGACCATTAGGTATGACATAGCTAAAAAGTAATACACTAGCCGAGGATATCCATCAACCTTACAGAAGCACAAGGCCTTTACATGTGATATGGTATCTATTTCTTCTCCTCTCCATTTCAAAAGATGCCTCAAGAATTCTTCTGACAAAATTAATTTATATAACTAAGATTAGTTATTTAGGATTTATCATTTCCAGAATCCTTCAGATTTTTAGATTGTAATAAAGATACAAAAAATATATATTAAATTTGCTGGTTTAAAATGCTGATCTAGTTTGGCTGTAGAAATTATTTATAAAAAATTTGTCCTATTAAAAATCTAAAACCAATGTTTTATGAATTTCCAGGGGAAATAATAAAACAGCCAAAACCTCCTTATTTTAAATCTTTGTCCAAATCAAGTAGGAGCAGTTGCAAAATTCTGATTGGCTTGTCTAAGTAAGAGTATGTTTTTAGGGCCACTTTTAGAATACATGCATTCATGCTGTTTTCAGTAAAGAGGAAAAAAAAAAAGGAAAAAACCACAAACCAAGTTCATGTTGCCATTTTGAAAAAAATGGAAAAGGTCTTAGTTGCATTATGCTGATTTTGTGACTCAGAGAGAGAATGATGACAAATTTTGTAAATTGTTAGATAAATTATGCATATTTTTAGATTCTCAAGTACAAAAGTTGATGAGAAATTAGCTAAATTCTATTCAATTATAAATCTATACTATGCCAAAGTATGTTTACCAGATTTTGGTTCCTGGTGTGGAAACCAAGATATTAAAGACAAAACTAAAAAAAACCCAAAATGTGTCATCTGCCATTGCATAGAAGATCATTCTACAGCCAGCAGTGCCATACGACAGATGTAAAAGACAATGCTGACGTTTCACTCTCTTGAAAGATTAATATAAAATTTAATTTGAATCACAAGGACTTCGTATTTGTATGTCAGTTTCCTTATAGATACCACAGATTTAAGTGTTCTTCACAGAATCAGTTAGATTGGAAAAGACCTCTGAGGTCATGGAGTCCAACCCATGACCCAACACTACCATGTCAACTAGACCAAGGCACTAAGTACCACATCCAGCCTTCCTCAAACACCTCCAGGGATAATGACTCTACCATGTCCCTGGACAGCCTGTTCCAATGTCTAATCACCCTTTCTGTGAAGAAATTCCTCCTAAAGTCCCATCTAAACCTCCCCTGGCACATCTTGAGACTATGTCCTCTCAGCCTGTTGCTAGTTACCTGAGAGAAGACATAGACCCCCACCTGGCTACAGCTTCCTTTCAGGTAGTTGAAGAGACTGATGAGGTCTGCCCTGAGTCTCCTTTTCTCCAGGTTAAACACTCCCAGCTCCCTCAGCCTCTCACAGGATTTGTACTCAAGTCCCTTCACCAGCCTTTTGCCCTTCTCTGGATACACTTCATCACCTCAGTGTTCTTCTTGAACTGAGCAACCTGGAACTGGACACAGCACTCAGGGTGTGACCTCACTAGTTTCAGGTGCAGAGGGAAGAGTCACTTCCTGGTCCTTCTGGCCACACTATTTCTGATACAGTCCAGGATGCCATTGGTCTTCTTGGGCACCTGGGCACACTGCTGGTTGATGTTCAGCTGCCGTTGGCCAGCATCCCCAGGTCCTTTTCCACTGGGGAGCTTTCCAGCCAATCTGCCCTTTAGCCTGTAGTGCTACATGGGTTTATCGTGGCCCTGACATAGGACCCAGTACTTGTTGAACTTCATACCACTGGTCTCAGCCCTTAAATAATTTGTAAGTGCATATGTATATACATGGAAAAATACACTGTGTAAAGTTACGTTGTTAAAGAATTTAATTTAAATTGAAATTCACAGAAGTTGGATGTGAATCAGGATACAACAAGAAACAATGAAGTCTGGTGTACTAGTATTCAATGTACAGTCATACAATCATAACAATTGGAAAAGACCTCCAAGATCATCATGTCCAACTTTTGACTGAATACCACTATGTCAGTATTATTAGATTGAAGATTCTTTGTTCTGGAGGCAAGATATTACTTCCTCAGAAGTGTTACAGAAATAACATCAAAATTGTTATAAAAGTACTTCCTTTTTACTTATTAATAGATAGGTGACTTCATAGTCAAGACACAATGTTTTCAGTGTAAAATCTAACTTTCAAGTCACAGAAGTTTAGTGCTATACTAGGGTGTCACATTTTATTTCTCATTTCTCCCTGTTGCCTGTTTCACTGCCCACATTATGTGCATACAAGATTGCTCCTGGGGTGTCTCTGGAGTATCTGAAAATCTCACTAAGATGAAAGCCTCTGAGCAGTCCAGCATCCACCTCACCCAGCCATAGAGCTGGGCCCATCTGTCACCTGCTCCAGCTCCCCAAATCTCTAGCATGGGTGAAGGCTCATATGGAACCGCTCTGCATTCAGCACAAGCTCTAGGCATCTCCGTCTCTCTTACAGGATGTGGCAAGGCAATGTCATTGTGAGGAGATGCAACACATTTGAGCTCTAGGTGCAGAGCAGAAAATATTGCTTGTGCAGCATATAGGCAAGTATTTATCAAGATAGGCCTATGTGCTCATGGTGTGCTGAAGTTTGGACATGAAGGGGCTGATTTGCTTTAGAGGAGGCAGAGCAGGCAGAAGCCATCCTACTCCCATGACAGAGGGTACAATGACCCTTGAGTACCCTAAAATAAATTGCAAAGACAGTATAAATTACATGCTTTCGCTCTACCTTGTCTATAATGGGAGATTAAAAATAATGAACCAAGTAAGTGCTACAGTTACGTATATAAAGATAAATGGTAAAAACAGTCTCTTTTTTATGTATATAAAATTTTATTTAAATGAATATTTTTCTATCTTTTTGCATTGTTTTGTTTTTCCTTTTGACTGATTCAAATTTTCTGCTGGGTTTTAGGATCATGAAAAAAATTATCAAATTCTTATGCATCCTGGAAACATACTTGAACTTTCTTTTCTCAGTTGTGAAACATCCAATCTGCATAACAACTAAGTTATGAAGGAAATATTTTCTGAAGGTCTCTTTGCTCATACTCTTAATCCATGTTTCTACTGTGTGTTTTCTACTGCGTTCAGAGAATAGCTCTTTAGGAATTCTTTGTGAGGAAGAAAAACTCCATTACCAGTTTTTCCTAACCAGAGCAACTTTAAGTTTCCTTTGCTAACCACTCAGGTCAAAGGGCACCTACTAACTAAAAGCTTTATTATTTTTTTCTCTTTGTCTCCCTTTTTAATACTTCTAAGAAAGCCCATGTGGCAGTTCTGGCAGTGTGAAGTGTCAGGTTGGAAAAGTTATGAACTTGCTCCCTGGTGAAATCAAAAAACAAGCTTCAGGTCTGTGAATTCTTGTATTTTTCAGTTTTCAAAAGGTATCAGCCCTTACCTTGAGCTCTTTTGCTTTCCTTCACTAGTGTTCCATGCTGTTGTCACTTGAAAGGACACTTCAAAGTAGTTCAGAGCTTAAAATTTACCTTATGTTTAAAACTCTTGCAATCCTGCAGGGAATGGTCACCATATGAACACTGCTTTAAGTGGTCAAAAAAAAAAAAAAAATCTAGCAACATAACACACAAGAGATTCTGTAAAGAAGTAGATGCTGTTTGTGTGTGATTTCTGTGTGAATTTTCTCAAGAAGATTAACACTGAACATATTCTACCCTTTGCCCTTCACCCTAGCTGAATGCAACCTGACCAAGTTCATCAAACTCTTTGGCAAAGTCCCTTGTTTGTGGGGTGAAACACAGAGTTTCCCCACTGACTCCTGGTTCTGGACGACCCCTGTCCCATGGAGCTGGACCACCACTGCCACAGCCTTGGGGCTGGGGCAGTGACTTCTTTTTCTGACTGAAGTATTGAGGATTTACTGCCCACTGTCATGCCTCTGTGATCTTTCAGGTTTATGAAGGAGAACCTTTGATCATCTAACACAACAGTATTCATTTCACATTGTTTCCTCTTTATAGCTGGAAAGTAACATGTATACTAGTAAAATGAATGTTATATATAAATGTTTTGGAGTGGGTTGGATATCACGTAGCTATATATATTTATAAAATATGTATCTAAATCTGAGCTAGTCACTCAGATTAGTCACTTTTGCCTGAATACTGCAGAAAAATAGGAACTCCTCCAAAACAAAACTCATCTGTAAGATAATCAACAGCCCATCTCTATGTCACCTAACAGAGTTCTGTTCTAAAGACAGTTCTGTTCTAAATGTGTGAATCAAAAAGGCATCAAAAGGAATATTTTTTGGTTTGTTTTGCTCCATTTCCCTGTTCCCTACTAGCAGGTTTCAAAGGACAAGCCAAATTCACACACCAGAGAAAGCTGTCAAGAATTACACTGTTGGCATGTACTGGAACTTACCTGTTTTGTGAGCTGTCCAGAGGTAAATAAATTAGATGCCCTTGTCTCTTTCAGCAGCATTTCACTACTGAATAACTCTGCTTATTGTATGAGAATACACCATTCTAAAACAGGAGTAACACAGTAGAGAACAGATTCAAGAATGCAAGGTTTTTAAGAACACTAATGGAAATATGCTGGTAGTAATATCTCTCAACTTTATTCCTTGCCTTTTTTTTTAAGTTAAGGGACATGTCAAAAGACGGGACACAAACCAATTCCTTTTATGGCTTATATTATACCTTGTAAAATACATTATTCTGGCAATATAACCATTGATTTTGCTGTTGTTTTTCATACCAAAATACATTCAGTTTTGGTATAGTTTTGAGGTGCTGTTGAACAACATTGTTGTTCCTTTATTGACACCTGAAAGCCTGTAGAGTCTGTATTTGTTAAATGAAAAAAGCAAAAGACACTGAATAAATCATCCTGATAATGATGGGAAATTGTTATTTTTTTTATTAAGTCTTGAAATACACTGAGTATCCAAACAATAAGAACTTGCCTTCATTTAATTTAAATTTCTTCAGAGATTTTAAGATTTGACCTTCAAGTCCAACAAATGATTTACTCTGCAGTCCTATTTGAAACAAATTATTCCACTTCATCTCACAAGTAACATAGGGGAGAGCAGATGGACCAGCTTTGAGACGACTGAGGTGTTAGTGAACTGAAAGGTAATTAAGGAAATGCACTGGTTAAACAAGTCTGTGAAAGTCAGAATGCATCCTATCACAGAGTAAAAGGTCAAATTATTTTCTGTCTGATAAATATATGATATCTATGAAATACCTAATATTCTCAAAAGATAAGTTATAACACTCTTTTCTTTCCTTCTCTTTTGATTTTACACAGGAATCATTGAAAGACTGAATAATGAATTCACTTCTGGTGTAAATTCCATATAGTACAGCACAGATGACCAAAATGTCAAAAGAAGTATCTTGTTTTCTTCAAAGCACAACTTTTTGCTGCATATCTACCACCATCTGTAGGTGGCTAGTGATTGAAGGTCCAGGTATCTGTCCTACAGCACGAATTATGTTAATTAGAGGTTCCTGTGCCAGACTTGAATGTTGATTTCAGTTTTAAAGATGTTTCTTCAGTTGCATGATTAATGTCACAGCTTTGCTGACATAAATGCAAATTCTACCGGCATCCAAGATTCACTCCCTCCGGTGCACTTGGAATGGGTTGCACTCAACTCACCAAAAGTGAATATTCTAATTGAAACTGGTAAATTAAGTCTTGTTCTGTAATTAATGGGAGATCATCACCTGCAAAGAGTAATTTTCCCAGCTATTTTGGATGAATGAGCTTTGTAAGATATTTTGTGTTTCTTTATTGGACGTTCCATCCTTTTTCTCTGTTCTGCTGACCCTCAGCTGTTTTCTTCCATGGACCACTCTCAGCTCTCTGGCACAAAGGGCCCTTCTGGGTATGCCAGGTCTTTCATCTCTGAGAACTTCACTGTAATAATTCACCTCTATTGTAGCATACGTTTTCCAATTGATTATCAATCTGGACATGCTTTTAATTTGTCAATATCGTTTTATCCAGATACACAGAATGAGTAGCAATTAGTAGCCAAGTGTATGTTTATTTCATGCTCTATATCTTTAAAGATCTTCTGCACACATTGCTGGTTCTGTGCATCTTCCTACTTACAATAGTAGGTGGTGTTTGAGTGAGGTATTTGAGTAAACTTTTATAGATTTTTGATGGGCTAAAGACATCTTGCTTCTTAGTCTATTTTCTGTCAGATTGTCAATCACACTCATAGGTTCTTCGTTATGTCACTTGCAAAGCTCCATTATTAGGTTTTGTATTTTTCCAGCTTTCATATCACTGCTTTAGCTTACACTTATCTCTTCCTGCCAGCTACAGAGGGAGCTGGATGACTGCTTCGAACTAAATACTTAGCTTCTAAGAAGCTAAACTTGGAAGAATATACTTTACACTCCTAATACTTTCAATTCCCAGAGAAGGAAGGCTTGCATTTTAGAAAAGAGGGAGCCTCCATCTTCTGAATATGAGACCAAGTTAAACACTCAGAAGCTAAAGTACTTAGTTACCAAATGTTTTTAACATCATTGATTAGTGAAATAGAGATTCAAAGAGATGCTTTGTGCATTAAAGAGAATACTCTTTAACCAAACCTATATTTGAAACTGACAGAAAATTTCAACACACCTGTTGTGAGTGGACATGCTCTGCAATTTACTCTGCAAACAGAAAGACTTCCCTTTTACCAAAGTCCCTGAAACCTTATGAAGCCATTGTTAGTTTAAATGCATATTTATCTGTATACAAATACTTCAGGGAAAGAAGAGAGTTTTAAACACAAGACTCTCTTGTGAGGATATTAGCTGGCACTCTTGGTTATGTTAGAGGATTAATTATATCCTATACAAAGGTCAATGTAGCAGGCAAAGGCTGTGAAGAAACTGCTTTAGAGATGGTTATCTCCTGGATAAATTAACTGGTGCTTTATCTTGATTAGGGTTTATTCCATATTCCAAAGAAGTTTAAGTAGGTGAATACCATAGTCAATAAATACAGATTACTCAGCTTTTATTGAAAACTGATCTTCTCCACAAGGGAAATCTATGGTTGACTTGTTCCTTAAACACAACGAAAACGTTTCACTTCACAGTGCAGACAAATGGGGCCTAGGTCTAGTACTTCATCAAGCTGGACAGCTAATGCAGTGAAATAACTCATACTCCTAAAGCACTGATTATGTTTTCCTCCTTTTAGTTTAAATAAATTAGTGAATCATTCTTACTTCACTGGGTGTTTTTTCTTGACTTTGAAGACAGCATGCATAGAATAATCCTCTTCTAAATCCTAAATGAGATATAATTAAAGCCAGAAAGAGGAGGGGATTCATCTCTAAAAGGAATTAACTCTGTTTTCTTGTTCAAATCCTTTAACACAATGATGACAGGATATGATTATGCGCAAAAACATATATTTCAGGGAAGTTGACTGAAGAATCTATTCCATACTTGTGAAATTCTTAAATGGAGTAGTATTTATATTACATGGGGGGGTGGGGGAGGTGTGTTTGTTTGATTAGTGGGTTTTTTCTTCTGTAGAACCTTTACTTATCAAATTCGAGTAGGATATTCTTAACCACCAAGATTGGTCACAGTGTACTATTAACAGTTACTATTATTATCATTATTGCTAAGGATTAAAGATGAGGAAAGAAAAAGAACTATAGCCCTTTCCAGAATTCTGCTGGTAAGGAAAAAAAACAACACTCACAGCTGAACACAGGGTGACTGTAAAATCAAACTCTAAGCATGTCATTGTGGCTATTGGATAAGAAATGGGCTGTATATGTGACTGGTCAAAAGGAAGATAGGATGTCTTCCCAAGTAGCAGGACAGAAACAACCACAGAAACAATTCTGACAGATAGAGGAAAACAAGTTATTCTCTGCTACTGCATGTCTGGTCGATATTGAAGAAGAGTAGAACAGTAATACTGCTCCTTTTTTGCTCAGTTTATGACTTCATAAAACATAGGTGCAACTGGGTCAGCAAGCCACACACTTCCAAAAAGTCTATTAGCTTTTAGTCATGATGTAATTGAGGTCATTAATATCAAAGCACTTAAAGAAGAAATCCATCTTGGATTATGGCTGTATTAATAAAGAATATAAAGAATACAGTTTTGAATTCTCTCACAAAACAAAAAGCAGAGCTCAGCGAACCAGTTCCAATTTTTTTTTTTCATTAACAACCTCAAAGAAAAAGTTTTATTGTTAATGTACGGGTCATTTCAAAGAATCAAAGAAAAGTGTATGTATCAGAAAGGATGTATTTCAGAGTACAGGATTTAGAACTTTAAACTACATTAAGAAATCCAATAATAAAAATCAATCAGTTCTACTCTAAATCCATGACATCAGTGAGGCACAGTAATGAATACAGATTGATGCCTTGGTATGCCTTAGGAAAAAAGTTATCTATGTCCCTGGAGCAGGAAGCTTGAGTCAAAATTCTTCGAAAACACTGAGGTTACCTCTTAGAAAACAGGGAGGTTATGGGAATGACATCAAAAGCAAGTAGAAAATATTTAAGAAATAATTGAAAGCTGAGGAACCTAAACAACCATGAAAGAATAACAAATTACTGATGTGTAGCAAAAAAAGAGTAAAACAAAATAGAAATACAAACAAAGAAAACTCCTGAAGATCAATCAAAACACTTAAAAAAACCCCCACCAAAACTATGAAATATTAGTAAAACCTTAAATACTGATTTTCTCCAGAGAAGACTTAGTTTTTTTAGAGAAAATTTTGCTATACTCAGATTAAAATTAATTAGTTGCATGACTTTAAGAAACTAGGTGCAGCTAGATCCAGTCTTAGCCCCAGACTATGTCACCAGTTTTAAGTACAACTTTGTCCCTCAACGTTATAGATGGCAAACTATGTATATTTATATAAAATGAATTCTTTATGACAAATGATCAGACAAAGGATCTTATTCAGAACTATTTACTACACAGTTATAAAACCTAAAACTACTAGTAGGGTAGTAGAGCACTTTAATATAGTGCACTATATTAAAGCAGTTATATTAAAGTTAGCAAAATCAGAAATAATTATTAAGTAGAGGTTTAATGTAACTCACCGTAACAACTTCCATGGCTAGATCTCTCTCACTTAACCTCAAGGAGTATTCTTGAAAGGGCTTTCTACTTCAAGAGAGAATCTCCACGCAGTCCAAGAAGATTATGTTACAGGAATCTAACCATACTAAAGTGGGTTGGATTTTTATAGTATAAAAGGTGTCAGTCACATATCTCCATGTTACTTTAGCAGTTTATCTGCCAAATCTTTGCTTCACTACCAGAATGTTAATTTGGGATTGATGAGCTAGACTGGTTTTAGCATGGCTTGGGGCCCCTCTCGGCTCACCACTGATATAGCTTGAAAAATAGGACATTGTTTGAATTATTTGCCCACATGCCAAGGGCAGAGTATCCTGCTACAATATATAATTATATTTTGTTTAAGCATGACAGTTGACAGGCAATGTAATTACAACATCATCAGGATCACCAGCTTCATTTTCCTCTATTTCTTTTCATTATTACTACTCAAAACTTCACTCCTTTTTTTTTTATTAATTTAAATTTATTTAAAATCTGCCCTTCAAATGTTGAAATCTTCTCAACAGAACTGTTAAAAACACTCCCTTTGTATTTCTTTTGTGTTTTTCTTGGATACATAATGCCAGCACATAGGGTTTTTTTCTCTTTAAGTAATATGTAACAGGAAATCTTATAGGATAGTTTCACTTACCTTCATCATTTAAAACGTAGGAAAAAAACCCACAACAACAACAACAACAACAACAACAACAAAAAAAACCCAAGCAAAAAGTCTTCTAATATAATAATAGAATATATATATATTTTTTCAAGAAAATCAGAAATTTATTAGATCTTCCTCTTTATCTTTACTTCTTATGAACATTTACCCAAATTTTTGAAATATATTTCCCTTTAACTATCTTTATTCATGCATTTTTGGTCACTGTTGAATATAGGTACATGATTAACTGATTTTTTTTCCCGTAAATTGGGCTTGATCTCACATAACAATCTTATGAGTCTGAAACTAAAGAGAAATACTCGTGCCATATTTTTCCCTAATTTTTCCCTATATATTTCCTAATACCATAATTTTTCCCTTTGTAAAAGGGCCAAGGTCCTAGCAGATGAGCCCATTCCTGAATAAAAATTATCAAATCCCACCCACATCATGAATTCTGATGATCTGAGGTGTTGTATTCACTAATAATAAATTTACAAATATCAAAAAATGTGACCAATGTGACCAATCAACCTAGTTTTGATCCACAGGAACCCAAGTGAAGCTTTGGTGAACCTGGAGAACTTCCATAGCTCTGCATAGCTGCCAGGTTTGCAGAGTGATGTCTGCCTTGAGAGGAGTGAAGACCAAGGCACCAGATCAGGGACTACATCATTTGGAGTCTTCTGTTTCCCCATGAAAGCCGTGTATCATAAATTTATAAATTCTTATGTAATCAGTTGTGTCATCTCTCTCCCCAGCTTTGTGATCATCATTTTTATGAAGCATGACTTCTCAACAGAAATAAGAGAAAAAACTTAATAGTAACTGCCATCTTCTGTGATATTTGTGGGGCTCTGTGGGCAGTGTGGCTGAATGTGATCCCACTGCTCTCCTTAGAATGCACTGATACTCTATGAGGAGAAATTTGTGGCTGAAATCACTGAAGGGAACATTTGCCTCACACCTACTGATGATGTCTTGTAGTGATAACTTTTTTTTTCTTGGGAGGTTGGGATATTCCTTGGCATTTATTTGGTACCCATGGCCTCTGACTGACAGATTTTTGCATTATATCCAAACATTCATATGGAGCAAGATGAGTTTTGTTGAATGTTATTCTTCAACATTGTCAAGACACTCTCTTTCTATGTAGATGTAGTCACTGAGGCAAATGAAACCATGCTTCTTTACAACTTTCTTAGGATGCTGATATTGCTTTCTGTGCTCTGTTCATGTGTTGCTCCTTCTCTCCTGTGGTAAATGCATTCAGTGACTGCAATGTTCAGATTTAACAGAAAATACCTAGGATTTTAGGTAAACATTTAGTTCCCAGCCAGAGATATGTGTGGCTAGTAAACATTATCTGTGAGTAATGTCTACTCTTTTTTTTTCTTATATTCAGAGCTGTGATACTTCTGTAACGGATGCACTTGGCAGGAACAGTCTTTTATAATACTCTGAAAGCAGACATAAGTAAAATAACCAAACCCACATCCATTATTAATAATTGATGTTCATTCATCATGGGCAAGCATTGATTATAGGCTTAAAGGAAGTTCTTTGCAATATTGATTTGGATTTTGACTTGAAACTGAAAGCTGAACGCACTTAATGGAAGTTGGTCACATTTCTTGAAAGTTAAACAGTCATTAAGTTTCAGGGATTCCCTATACCCTGTTTTTGTGTGGTAGACTGTATGTCCTTGAGGAAATGTCAAAAATGTGTTAAACACTGAAAACAGGCTAGGATAACAAATAGTCACAAAAAGTTTCAACAGGTTCTGACCTTCTTTTTGTTGTATGTTGGGAAAGATGATCTACCGAAGAGTTAGCTTTTCAAAGAAAAAAAAAAAGGAAAGGAAATTAATCAAGGAAAGGGTGAACATTAGTAGCTACTTAGTAGGAAAGGCATTGTCCAATACGTTTTTGCTCTTTGTTCTGCTGCTTTATGCCAGTGTCACAGCAGTTCTGAACCCTCGGCTGAAAATAAAGAATTGTAAACGAATGTGAAGACAGGGAAAACAAATAGCTGGATGAAGCACTTAGGTAATTGTTACTGAATTACTGGAGAACAGTGTGTGATTAGAAATGAATTGCGGGTTTTGGAGATGATTGCACTTCCATAAATGTCTGAAATAGAAATACAAATTTCAGTTGCCATTACGCAGTTCTTCAAGAAGTTTCTTTCTTTTTGGTGCTAGTTTCAATAGTACCACTGAGATTCCTTTAAGAATGACCTCAACTTCCACCTCTAAAGTAATATTGAAAAATGCCAATGAGATCTCAATGTTGACTAATCTTTAGTATTGACTTGAAACTTGTTCATAGCAAAATTACTGTTGTTGAATGTAATTTGCCGTGATGGTTTATTTGTAACAGAATTTTCTTTTAGAAGGTAACTAAAAGGCTTGGAATAACATACACAAATATTTGAATTATTAAAATAATAAGTGAAACCAACTGAAGTGCTTTTGCCATCACAATTAATCATTAAACCCTTCTTTACTCAGTCAATGAGGTTTTCAAAAGGAATTTGGGCTGAAAGTATACATCTTTTGTGCTGGTTAATGTATGCTGATGAAGTCGTACATAAACCTGTGTAAACACTTCTTTTTTATTTAAAAGATCACAGAGAGAAAAGTGAAGTACTTTAAAAATATATGTCATAAAAGGGGCAAAAAAATGTGAGCTTGCAACACCTGTCTAAAAGTAGGAAGGAAATATGGTGAGAGGAGATGCAGTCACCATCTTCTATTATTCAGCTATGTAACCCAGCCTTTTGTTGTAGAGAGTTTGCCCTAATCTTTTAATCTTTGTTTGTGAATATAATAACTACATGAAAATTTTCACCAAATATGAGGGAGCAAATAATTGAAAATATGAGAAGCCAGCACACTGAAAATGGGTTGGATAAACAGTAAGATGTGATAGCTTTTGACATAGAAGAAAATGTTTATTTTGCATGAACTTCATAAAAATATTTGAAGGGTTAAGCTGTTCTTATACCATGGTCTTTGCCAATGTGACTTTCTAATGAACTTGCAAAATTATAAGGGACAAAAATATATTGCACTGATTTTGCATCCATGAATAAACTGCCGTACTTGTAGTACAGAGTACTTGCAAATGGCATACGAGTCAGATGTGTTTTTTAATAATACTTGTGATTATATGATACTATGTACTTTCTACATACTTTGATCACATTGTTTTGCCAGATAAGGGTTATGAAAACAGGAACTCCTTTTGTTTCATAAGACTCTCTGACTTTAAAAATAGAAATTGTTAGTGCTTGAGAATTTCCCTAAGAACCCTGGTATGATAGGAAAAAGTCAAACTCAGCAAAAATTAATGTATCCTAATCAAACTTCATCTAACAGAAACCTAATCTGACAAGCAACTTTATTTTAGAGTTATTAGTGCTATAAAATGCTTTTAACTATGTCTCTAAATTGTTTGTATCCACTAAATACTACTGATGTTGAATGCAAGAAAATTTTCACAAGTCTACTCTTAAGTCTAAGTGACCTTTTTTTTCTTCCAAAATTTTGTAGAATAGCATCCTAGCTCCCATGTGATGCAGCCATCTAAAACACTGAATATAACATTTTACTAGAAAAGTGACATTTGAGCCCACACTAGTTTTGCTGAGGGCTTGTCTATAAAAAGCCCAGAATTGGGTGGAGGTTTTTCTATTAATAAAAGTCTGTAACTGAAATCTGTAATGTGAGAGGAACTGACATTTTTTGTGTTTTTCCTATACTAATATTCTATAATAATATAACAAGTAGGTCAAGGTGATTAAGATTCATCACATAAAAAGTATCTCTTAAAAAGCAGAGTTGATTTTTGTGTTCTTTTCATGACTACACTTGAAACACGCACAAAGGGATGCAGAAAGTCAAGGAACTGAGAGTCTGGTCCCCCCAGAATTTAATGGCTGATCACTTCTATCTGTTTCATTTTCTTAGTGGTTGGATGACACAGGTTTTTAATAAAACAGGATTAACAAAGGTTTACATAATAGAACCGCTCTTTCTTTTCTAGCACCTATGTTCTGCAAGATTTAAAGCAGTAACTATGTATGTATTATTGGTTCCTATCAAATCAGGAGCCTGATTCACAGTCGGGTTAAAAAAACTTGATTATTAAAAATATTTCAGCTTGAAATGAGTTTGAAGAACACTTTGGAGTGCTTCTGAAAGGCTAATTGCTTTATGAAAGTACCCACACTTACTAGATAAAGTCCCTGAAAGGGCTGGATTAATTTGCTTCTTAATTCATTAGTTTAAAATGGAAATACTATTTGCACCTAATTTGTGAACAAAGCTAAAGCATTTTCTGCATAAGGATGTGGTTGCTGTAAGAGAAATCATCACAGAAATCTCCAAAATGAAATGGCTGAGGAGTCACAATAAGTAGTAATAGTTCCCAGCCTTGCTGTTTACCTCTAACCACTGCTTTTCTCTTTAAAATAGCTACATCATAAATTAATGGATTACATATGAAAAAATTGCATTACTAATTGTTTTCAACAAAAAAAGGAATGATTCAATAAAGCGTTCTATTCCCTGAGTTATATTTTCCCCCTTGTGTTCATACTCAATGTTTCTTTCTCAGTAAGTCCTAATATGTAGAACAATATTAACTTACTGCTATTTGTGATTATAGTGAAATGTCTGAGCTGCAATAAAGTCTTTTGGTCTCAGTTGACAATGGAAAACATTATGGCGATAAATGTATATATTAGGAAAACAAGAAGGATCCTAAATAATTTAGTTAGTGAGCAAGATGGGAAGCAGCACTAACAGTGAGAAGGAGAGGAACAGTAGACAATCAGAATATCCTGAGTTGGAAGGAATCCACAAGGATCATCAAGTCCAGCTTCCGGCCCTGCACAGGATAACCTAGGGAATCACATCATGTGTCTGAGAGCATTGTCCAAATGTCTCTTGGACTCACTCAGACCTGGTGCTGTGACTGCTTCCCTGGGGAGCCTGTTCCAGTACCTGACCACCCTGGGGGTGAAGAATCTCTTCCTAAGATCAAACCTAAACCTTCCCTGATGGTCGCAGAATGAAGAGATCAGCACCTGCCCTTTCTCTTTCCTTCATGAGAAAACTGTAGACTGTGATGAGGTCTCCCCTCAGTGTCCTCTTCTCCAGGCTGAACAAACCAGGAGACCTCAGAAACTCCTTGTATAGCTTCCCCTCAAGGCCTTTTACCATCTTCATGGTCTTCTTTGGATGCTCTTTAGTAGTTTTATATCCTTCTTGTAGTGCCCAAAGCTGCACTCTGGACTCAAGGTGAGGTCACCCCAGTGCAGAGCAGACCAGGATAATACACTCCCTCCACCACTTGTTGATGCTTTGCCTGATGCCCCCCAAGGACAAGGTTGACTCATACTCAACTTGCCATCAAGCAGGACCCCCAGGTCCCTTTCCACAGCACTGCTCTCCAGCCCCTAGTTTCCCAGTGTGTTTGTACATGCAGGGTTACCCCATCCTAGGTGCAGAATTCAGAACTTGCCACTGTTAAATTTCATATGATTTGTGATTGCTCAGCCCTCTGATTTGTCTTGTTCTCTCTGCAGGGCCTCCCTGCCTTCAAGGGAGTCAACAAATCCTCCCAATTTAGTATCATTAGCAAATTAACTTTGTATACCTTAGTCCTGCATCCAAGTCATTCATGAAGATGTTGAAGAGCACTTGGCTTAAGATGGAGCCCTACAGAACCCCACTAGTGACAGCTCACCAGTCTGATGTTACCCCATTTACTATTACCCTTTGTGCCCAGCCCATTCCGCAGTTACTCACCACTCACTCATGATGTGTTCATCCAGCTGTGTGCTGGACATTTTATCCAGAAAGATCCTGTGAGGGACAGTATCAAAAGCTTTAATGAAATGCCTTTTTTTGGATTCTGTATGTAACCTTTTTGATTACACCAACCGATTTCCCTCAATCAACTAATTGGGTAACCTTTTCATAAAAGGAAATTAAGTTAGTTAACCAGGACACTATATATTAGGAAAACAGGGAAGATCCAAAATAATTTACAGTCAGTGAAAAAAATTGGAAACAGCCCTAACAGAGAGAAACAGCTGCTAATTAAAAACTTGATACTAACACTTTTTTTAAAGTGTGTGGTTGTTTTTTTTTTTATATTTAAATACAAATTCATATAAGGAAACAAACAGGAAGAGCAGAAACATGTAACATATGATTCTGTGTAATATATGATTCTGTGATTCTGTATCTGTTAAAAGGAAGGTTACTTCATAATTTGGACTCCGAGACTTCTATTTAAGAGCTCAAAATATAACTAGTAGAGTTACTGTAAACATCAGTTCTAATTAATTTCCCTTCTGAAGTTTTAGATGTCAATATGTTCAAGAAATGCTGAGTCTATGTGGCCATAAAAGAGAATATAAACTTCAGTTCCCATTACTCTCATGGATAGTGTGGGAGAACACATCTGTGAATCATTGGCCTGTGGCCAGCCTTTGGCACCAAAGACACAGAAGAACAGGCTATGGGAATAGGAACTTTCCAAGATGAAGGGGAAAAAGACTAGTTACAATAGAGCTAGAGGGCCAGGCATGCTGCCAACTGCCCAGTCAAGGAGAGATAGAGGTTATGAAGGCTATGATGTGAGGAAGTAACGACCCCTGAAGAGAGCAGCCACCCCCGGAGTGCTCCATGCACAGGCACACTCCAGTCCATCAGCACACTGCAAAAGTGCAGACATGAAAATTCAGAGACCCCTCCTTCTGGTATGTGATGGCTACACATGTCAGAATGAGACCACAAATTCCCCAGATGAAATGTCCAAGCTTGCGTGCCAGAGTGAAGCTCTCAGAACACTGAGGACCACACTGCCTTCGTGGAGATGCCCCCTAAGTGTTTTTACCTGACGAACCTCATCATGATGGGGCTTGGAGCTGGACTCCTTGAATTCCAAACACTTCTTCTGGGGTTGGTATGTACCTTCGAAGCTTTGCAGTGCTTTAGCTGGAAATACCCATAATAGTGGTAGTTGCTTAATAAACTAATATTTTTCTTTGAACCTACCGGAGGGTGTGCCACTTTTCTTTACCCTGGAATCCTTGAACCCTAGAACAGATAGTTATTTGAAGAAGGCACATGGAAGAGGAAGCATGTGGTATATACAGCTTATATTATCTTCTTTCTTTACCCTGGACCAAGGAGTCCTAGGGATGGACAGTAGATTCATCTTCAGCAGGGGAGCTGAACTCGTACAAATAGTGTCTGCCTTCATATCCTGAGATTATGTCCAAGTCCATAACCTACTCCTCCTTTAACCTTAGGCTCCTTGAGAGCTGTTGTGAATGTCACCAGTTGTACATAGCTCTGAGGTGCAGCTCTTTCTTAATCATTTCAATATAATTTGCTTACAACAATATTGAGAACAGCATTCATGAAATCCTGAAACCTTGCTTGCAGAGGCCACAGGATAACTAAGAAAAGAAATGAGGATCTCTACACCTGTTGTAGGCTTCTGACAGATTGCTTTCCTAAAGGATATTTCCATGTAAATACTAATGTACTGAAAATCTGGCCTATGTTATTCCTAGGTTAGGAATGAAGAAACTAGAGAGAAATGCTTATGAGTTCCTCTTCCTTCCTCTGTTCCTTTGGTTGCTTTGAAAGATTGATTATGTAGTTTGAACTTTGCAGTCTTGACTTAACTGTGCTTAGCCAAATACAATATTTATGTAAAAGAGAACCTTTCAGCTTGCCTCCTCCTTCAGCATTTCTGAACTGACCTACAGTGACCATGGTGTTTTACAAGTAGGCCTTGGTTGCCCACGGACATACACTGCTAATAAATGTTTATAGAAGTATGCTAAGTTTACAAAGTGAAAATAACATCAGCAATTTTTTATCTAGTAATTTGAAGAGTCTATGATGGGCCTATGTGTTGCAGATGATTTATGCCTATTTTATGCTTCTGAATGCAGGTACTTTCAGTCTGGAAGCCACACAAGAAGAATCTGATTTCAAGTTAATACACTCAGCTAGTCATATAGGGTCATGTGGGATCACATGAAGTACAAATGGAGGTGTGGGTAAGGGAGATGAAGAAAGACCCAACAGGCCTCATATTACCATTTCTCTGGTAGATATATAACTACCTTACCTATCAGCCTGTGTGATTAACTGAGATAAATATTTTTCCAATTTTCATAGTCTTTGTATATTCAGAGTATCTGATTCAGATTGGGCAGAGAAAAGCAGAATTGCCTTCATCCATCTACACAGCCATATCTTAGATTATTTTTGTGGAAATAATTATTTCAACATAAGAAGGCTCTCCAAATACATCGGTTGCAATTTTATACTTCCAATGACAATTAGTCTAGTAGTAATTGCCCTTAACAGTGACAGTGACACTGATCTCCACAATGCATAGAAGACATTTCATTACTCAAAGTCTGATTCTTTACTAGAAGATAGCTAAGTGGAACCATAACTCCACACAAAAATGCATATTTTCCATATATATATGTGTATGTATGTGCGTGTGTGTATGTGTAAGGCTACTAACCAATGTATATTTACATTACATTACCTCATTACCATTAATTATCCACAACAGCATAAACACTGCCTACACATGAGAAAATTACACAGCTGATGCCTGAAATCTCACTACTATTAGGTGACTTCAAGCAAGCTCGGGTGAGATTCCATTAAACCTGTGTAAATCATAACAGAAAACATGCTATCTTTCTACTGATGATTGCAACATTCATTAGGAAGGAGATTTGATTTTCTCTATGCTATTTTTTTTGCTGTTTTTTTTTTCAAACTGATATCCTAACTGAAATGTACCATGTTCATACCTAATGTCATAGGTTTTTAGAAGAAATCCTGGTCAGACTGCTGTATGTGTCTCATCTCATAATGTTGTCCAAACCTGACACTCTTTTCATGCAGATTTAGTCCAATAAAAAGAACTGATTAACCTTTTCAGACTTCATGAGTTTTCATTAAATTGCTAAACTAATAATTGCGTCTGTATCAGATTGGACTTTAGGGAAAGTTAGCTGTCAAAGGACCTTGACCCTAAAGTCTCTTCTATTTTCGATTCCATTTTAATGAACACATTCAAACTTCATTGCTTAATTACATCACACATCAATGAATTTTGCATTTTGATTAGGTAATAATTCTATGTGATTCTCTAGATCACTTGAGGATACACCCATGAAACATCTAAACCATGCTAATGAGTTCCAAGAAGGGCACATATATATGCTTTAAAGTCCATTTGAAATTCATTTTATGATAATATATAAGCATTTCCATTGTTGTTCTTCATGCTCTGCATTCTCAAATACTGACTCCTCTCTCTCACTGTACAATGGTGACCATAGTAGAGCTCTGAGGTGATAGGGAGGCATTGATCTCATGTGTCTCAGTTTCTTTATTTTATTTAAAAAAAAATACACTCAACAGACTTCAGTAGTTCTCATGTTGTTCTTGTTGTTCATGTTCATCTTGTTCTTAGCTCAGTGGCAGTTCATTTGTTCTTCCCCACCACCAGGCCATTACATTTCTTGAAAAATATGTTCTTCCTGGAATTTTCTTTGCTCTTCAAGTTGTTCTATGTTTACCCACACTTCATTTTTTTTTTTTTTGACAAATAGTATGCAGAAGTAAAATTTGTGGTGAAGAAACAGTGAAATACATCAAAACAGTGGAATATTTCTTAAGTTTGGATTTCTTCATCATAGAAAAAGTCACAGTTAAAGATGAAATATAAGATAAACACAACCTGGAAGAATGCTGGCAAGTAAAAAAAGGCCACATGCAGGAGTAGGCATGGAGGATTTCTCATAAAGATCAAAGTATTTTTGTAAGCCTAAAGAAGCTGTGAGGCCTAAAAAAAAAAAAAAAAAAAAAAAAAAAAAAAAAAAAAAAAAAAAAAAAAAAAAAAAAAAAAAAAAAAAAAAAAAAGGCCTTTCTAACTTTTGTACTTTTGTACAAACAACTAACTTTTGGATCCAGCATCCAAAAATCAGCATTCAGTGTGCCATACTGAGAACAAACATTTCTGGCCAGCAAAGAAAATGGACTTGTAACTTCATGGAAGTATATTGCATTTGTTTTGTTGCAACTTAGATATTTCAGAGAAATTAATCTCTATCAAATAATGATACTAATTTTTCTTCTTTAAAGAAAACACTTTATCATCCCACATTGGCAGTTACAGTTGTTTCAAATTTTGTAACATTTTCTTTTCTGTCATGCTGACTGGTTGTTTACTTTTTTTACCAGACCTTGTTTACACCTATAATCTACTGCCTTTTTTCTTTCTTTCTTTCTTTTTTCTTTTTTTTTTTTCCCAGTGTATCTTCAGGCTATCATTGTACCTTGGAGGACGTCAAACTCTGTAATTAGAAAATCTCTTAACTGAAGAGCACTAATAGCAGTCATTGCAACTGTCAGCAGTTTCTCACTTTTCACTGAGGACACTGTTTGCTAATTGGATTAAGTATGGTTCTGGCTGTAATCTCTGCAAGCAGTAGTTAAAGAAAGAGCTGTGATGCCACACCTGGTTTGTGGGCTGGAAGGTGATGAGCACAGCTAATAAAATCTAATTTAAAGCACAACTCATGCACATAATTAACTATGCCTTATTTCCTTGATTAAAAATCTGCTTATCAATGATAATGGCTCAACTAAAACACGATGTAATATTTTCAGGTAGAGTAGGTACTTATATTACCTGAATAAGATACTGTTTAAATGTGCTGAGTGAGTTTCTTTTACGTGGCATTGCTGCTCCTTTTGCCAAAACAGTCAAGTAATGTTCAGAGCCTTGAATGTTGGTATTTTTTTCTGTGGTGGAAAAATGGAACAAACGGAGATATTTTTCTAATACAACCCAAACTAAATCTTAAGTTTCCCTTTCTCAGAGAAGTACTACCAAATTCCATGAGAGACCTGCTCTAGAAATCTAAGACTCCCAGCACCCTCCTCAGAAAGTTTTTATTTCTCTTGACTTACCCTATTGTGAATGTTTGACATTTCATGATTTCTGTTGATTTTACAGTTTCATATTTCAGTCTTTTATTTTTTCCCATGCACAAGTGATGATAAATATATACCATTAAATCAATTCTCATCCCTCTGCATTAGCAATAAAAAGAGGCTCTGGTAATGATTTCTGTTGTTTGTGTCATCATTAGAATTTAACTCCACCCCTACTGAACCTGAGGGGAAAGAAAACATAAATAAGGTTTGTGATAGCTCAGTGATCAAAGACAAGCTTTTGGTGAGCTATACAACCTCTGGCATAACAGTATAGCTACACTGTTGGGCGATTTTTTGAATCTTTATGCTTCCTAATAAGACATGGATTCAAGGCTTATGTTCAATAGTACTGCAAGGGAGCATAATAAAGAACTGATGACTCTGCAGAGGTTTGGAAATTCAATTTAAAGGAAATTCAATCTAAGGAACATTGACTTGACAAGGATAGAGAAAAAGAAAAGATATGATGGAGCCTAGAAGCTGTAAAAGGAATTTTGGTACCTCATACAGTGGGAGTAGTGGGAGAATTTCAAGATTGGTTGAGAGGTTATGACAGTAAGAGAATAGCTAAGCTTTATTTGCAACTGTCACTGTAAGAGCTGAATTCTTGAGGGAGCCATAGAAGAGTGAAAGGTGAGGAACTTATACCTCCCCTTTTCAAACACTCATACAAAAACAAAAAGTAGTTTTCATCTTGACTCTGTTTTTGTCTTGTTTTGAGCCATCTGAAATATATTGATAGAATAGCTATTAAATAGTATTAAAATACTATTGCATATTTTCCATATTCAATTCACCTTTTAAGGGACTAAAACCACATCATCTGAGGCTGATTGTCCAGCAATAGCTGAAGAAGCTAAAGTTGAAAGAGGTGTCTGCTCAAGAGCTTGAGAGCTACTGCAAGAAGGTCATCAGTACTATTTCAGTAAAGTAACTCAGAAAAGTCAAGAGGCTCTCAAAAGGCCTTGTCTGACTGTCTAAAAGAGTAAAAAAATTTTCTATTTCCTACTAAACTGCAGAGAAGTCACTTTCTATTAAGTATGGAAAAAATATGAAATAGAAAGCAAATGCAAAACTGGTTCTTAGAGGGACTAAGTGTGCTCTGAATGAATGTGGACCTTAACAGTCCTTGTGTAAGGGATAAAGACTTCTGATGTAGAGTGTATTAGTGATCTGTGTTTGTAATATATTTTCCCATTCTGGAAATTTATGGATGTGTATACATTAATAAGGAGTACACTGTTCTGAGATCTCCCATATTTGAGAAATGTTAGAGCAATCTATGAAATAGTTTTGTCCCAGCCCAAAAAATATCCTTTCAAACAACTCCTAAAACTCAGCTAGGGATTAATGTACAATAAGAATTTGCATCAAATTGCTGTGCTCCAGGAAATAAGATAGTTTAATACTGTGGACACAGGCCGTTCTGTGTAATCTGACCTCAGATAACAGAGATTTATTCCAGGTAAAATCGATTTTACTGGTACAGTTATGAACCCCCTATTGGATCTGGCTGAGATGGAGTTTATTTTCCCCATAGCAGCCCTCACAGTGCTGTGCTTTGAGTTGGTAGCTAGAAAGGTGCTTTGGCCCAGTGCTTACAGCTGGCCAGTGCTGGCACAGCACCAACACTGTCTCTCCAATGTTCCCCATCCATCAGTAGGTTGGGGGTGAGCAAGGTCTTGGGAGGGGACAGCCAGGACAAGTGTCTCAAACTGACCATAGGGTATTCCATACAATGTTTGCTCAGTACTGAAAACTAAGAGAAAGGAGGGAGAGGGGGGACATTCATTATTGCCTTGTTTTTCTTCCAGATCTACTGTGACATGTTTTTAAGCCCTGCTTCCTAGGAAGTGGCTGGACATTGCTTGCTGATAGAAAAGAGAGAATGAATCTTTTGTTTTCAGAGGTCTTTGCTTTATTAAAATGCCCTTCTCTTGACCCACTTTTTATTTTTTAATCTTTTTTTTTCCCATCATCATTCTTCCAAGGAGTGGAGTGCCAGAGTGCTTTAGTGGGCTCGTGATGTCCAGCCGAGATCAAACCATCAAAATCCATCTCTTCTCAACACTCAAAATCATGTATTCTCAATCATAAATTTCTGGTTTGAACTTTAACTCTTAAGGAACACTGAGATTTTTTTTTTTCAGTAGTCTCTCGGAAAGTACTAGTGTGTTACCATAGAATTGCCATATCTTGTTAGATTTGCATATATAATATTATCTCACATATGATGCATATAGGGTGTGTCAGCTAACTTGTCTGAGCCATTTTGCCCCTAATTTTTCACTTTAAATGGTAACATTTCTTTCTCCGATGCTCATCCCTACAGTACCTGAGTAGCTTCTGCCCCACTGAAGTTTTGCATATTTTTTTGCAGGCTTTTGTGCATTTGGATGACTTTGACTTGTGATTCCTTGCAAACCATTTTTTTCTTTCCTTTTCTTGTTCCATAAAGTGACAAAATGGCCCCTTAAAGCCTTGGACTAAATCCTTTTGATAACTCAGCTCTTGCAAATCCTTTGTCTATAGACCATGACTTTTAATTTGCAATATACTGTGTAGGCAGCAGTTTTACAGGTACTTGTCAATCTATTTTACTATTTTCCTTGTCCTTGCTATTTTTTTTTTCTCCTAATAGCTGTATACTCTTTGTCATTTTATTTTTCTTTTAACCCCCAATTTTCTCTCCCCTGTTTATGTAAGAAAAGAGGAGATTTTGCAGGTTAAACTTAACAGATAAAGGCTTTCATGCTCCATTATTATCCATATCGTGAATACTATTAGACCATACTAGTGCTGAAACCTCTTAATTTCACTGTAATTTTATTACTGCAATAACAGATCTTCCCCTAAATTTGGACTACTAAAGTGCTAAAGTAGAGGAGTCCATAGATAATTTTTTATGATTAACTGTATGATGTGCTTTGGATTTTCCATTAGACCTTCCTTAATATACTGAGATGTATGCTTTATATGGACTGCAAATTAAATACGTAGCTATGTATATATGCAAATATTTATGTTGTCAAAGTTCAATCTTTCTTTGCTATAAATGTCCCTGAAAAAAATACTCTGCATTTAAAAGACCACCAGTCTGTGAAAATATGCTATTCTCAGTAACCATATTGTATCACATCCTCTTCAGGTTTGCAGTGCACCTACATAACAGGGGAAGAGCTAAAAGAGAAGTTGTATGTTTAGTTTATTTTTAGTTAGTGGAAATTCTTTTTCTAGGGGGAGTCAACCCTCAGAATTATGAAATTTGACTTGGGTGAAAGCAGTTAAAATCCAAAGGCCTTTGCCACATACATGAGGACTATGTTTTGATATGGTATTTAAAGCACATAGATAATGAACTTGTGAAAGCAGCTATAGGAGATCAAAAATTACTTGCAATTTATGTTTCAACAGCTAAATAGCTGCTGTCGAAGTGAGTGAATTTTGAAAATTGTCTGTGAAGTGTTTTGACAATTTCTGGAAGAGAAACTTGTTTTGAAATTTTATTCTTGTTATTTCATAATGACTGAAATATTTTCTGTTGATACACAAATTTATCTTCTTTTCTGCTCTTAAGAAGATGAAAAGTCTCTAATAATTTATTTTTCAGTTAAAGGGAAAGCTTGTGCAAGAAAATCATAATCCCTTTATCAACTAGCTTTAATGAAGGAGAAAATCTCCCTGATATACTAAGTAATGTGCAGTTATGCTTTCAAAAAAACAAACATGGAGGGGGGGACATCTTTCATTACACCCTCTGATACTCTCTCCTTATGGCTGTATGCATATAAATTACAACAAATAGCTAGAATAAAGAAAAAAGTCAACCCTTGTAACAAATTAGAAAATCTGTGATGCTATGAGTAACTTCCTCAGACAGGGAAATTGTACCTTCATGCCTTCCACAGAAATAAGAAGCTCCAAAACGTTTGCAGTTAGGAAATACTGAAGTGTTGGAAATCCTATTAAGAATGATGGAAAACACTCTCTTTTTGCCTCATAGCCAGCTAAGTTGAACCCTCAGAGATATCAAAATCTTTAAAAAGTCTGGATGTTGAGGAGTAGCTTATGTATTTCTTACTACAGCATTCAGTTTGGCCAAATGTTTGATAGAATATTTTGTGAATATTTACATAACATTCTACGTTGTCTGATATATCACAGATAATGGTCATACAAGATGAGAAAATCCAGCTCTTAAAGAGTTAGAAGTTCACCTTAGAGATAGCAAAGAAATACTTCCAGTTTATCCCCAGAATACATGTGATTTCCATTTTTTAGAATTGTAATAAAACTTTAAATAATTAAATAATACTAAAAAAAGGCCCCACAAAACACAAAATTAGACAAGAAAAGGCGGAAAGGTGGAAATGGATTTTACAACAAGTTTCTGGAGTTTTCAACAAGTATCAATTTCATGGGTGAAGAATAACAAATTCATTTTCTCCTATGTCTATATTATTCTATCTGAATCAAGAAAATTTCACAGAAAACACTGGCAGTTATTCAAACCAATTAAAAATCTTCAGCTATTTTCAGATACAGATTTCAAGGATATTTAGAAAATAGTAAGTGACCAGTTTTAAATATTATCTTCAGTTGTTTCTTCTTTTATTTTTCAACAGTAGAGTCTCTTTCTACCTTGAAGTAACTATTTTTAATTTTTTTTTTAAATGCAAATCAGATTTTAATGTTACTTTACAATAGAATCACCATGGGTATGTTTGGGATTTTAAAGTATAATTTTTTTAAGTGTGTTTTTCAGATATAGACTTTTTAAACTTATTTTTTCTCGTAGTGAGTTTTTCAAAACTGTCTGAAATTTTACATAACTGAAAATCATGAAGAAAGGCTAACAAAGACTGAATTTTCATCTTATTTTTTTCTCTCTGTCCTCCAATACCTATTCTGATAAATTTCTGATAAAAAAAAATTGTGGATCAGCTCTGTAATAACCCAGTTAGTTCTCAATCCCCGTAAAGGTGTTTTGTTTTTTTTTCCCCTTGAAAAAAATATTGGTATTCAAGATACGTCTTTTGGAACCAGAAATAGCACTGTCTCTCTCATGGCCTTGACAAATTCTTCTGCAGTGTACAAAGTCTAATTCTTTCCTCAGCACAGTGTGACTAGGTGAGCACCAAGAAATGTGAAATGGGGTGGGAAGATTCTCTGAGAACAAGTTCAGTGCCAGACATTACTGGTTCTTTCTTTATGTCTCTGTGTGTACGATAATAAAATATTATATTTTCATAGTATTATGAATGCCATAATTGGAAGGAAATGTTCCTAAGGCAATGTTGTAAGTGGTTTCCTTACCTCATAAAAGGTTTTGTGCTTTTTCCATGAAAGACAACATCTACCATAGAAACAACAACAGAAACTATTAATTAGTCTCAATTTTAATTAAATTATGACCCCCATTTAAGAGTGATCAAATTGCAATAGCCAGATAAATTAAGATAACAACATTTAGTTTAATTAAATTAGGTATGGTATTACTTCTTATAACCACTGTGAATCACTAACACAGCAGAACTACAAATTTCTTTACTTATCATTCATTCATTTCTTTGTGGATGTAAATGTACTTTATAATTAGAAGAAAATTATTAAAAGGCTTAAATATTTTTATATTTTGAAATACATTCTTCATTTTAATTTAAAAATATTTTCGTATCTGAAAAAGAATAGTATCAGAAAGTTACTTATCTTTTTCAATGTTAAACCCAGGAGTCCTATATTTTTGTCAATATACTCCTAAATAAAAGAGTATTATGTACCTTTTTAAAAATATAACTCTATTTATCTTGGTCTTAAGTTGTGTTCCTTTGAATCTGGGTTACTCTGATTCCCTGAAACAATCCTTTAGTTTAAATTAAAATTTCTGGGTTTAAAGTTCCACTTTGGAAAATTTACTTTTAGCTGTACCTTACAATTCTGCTGTTCTTCCTGATGGCAGGAATGCAGCTCTTTACTTCAAATTCACGTTTTACTAAACTGTTTCAGAGATTAGAGCTGAACAAATAACACACAATCTTGTTTGCATATGTTCACAAAATCCAAATTTCCTTTATAAAAGAGACAAATGGGGAAACAATTCAGTTATAAAAGAGAAATAAGAGGAGCCAAAGAATCACATACTTATGTGCCATCTCTTATACAAGGATGAGTCATATTCAAAAAAAAAAATGAAGCCCAAATTTAAATTATTTTTCTTAAATCAGTAATAGAGTGCCTTTAAGGGAAATATGTAAGATTTTTACTACTACAAGTTAACATGGAAACCAAGATATCATATGTTAGAAAGAAAATCCACTATGAAATATCCAAAGCAGCAACACTTACACATGCAAAAAAAGAGAGAGGATTTCCTCACTCAGTCAGTGCATTCCTTATTCCTTCAGTTGCCTTTTCCAGGTTCTAGTCTTTGTCAGAAATGGACTAGATGGACCATTAAATAGAAATAGGGGTGTTATTTGCATAAGGTTTTGTTTATTTCTTTTGTTTTCTCCTAAATGTTTCTTCTAGTGTTCCTAATTCTATTCAGATCCTTTTCAAAAACCTTTCTATTTCTTTGGAAGCTTTCCAAGCACCAGAGTATACCAATAAATAATGCTAGAACAACATGTTTGAAACATTCTTCTAAGGGGATCACACTAGGGCTAGTCTAAACTAGATTCATGCCAAAACACAAATAGAGCAGATTCTGGGTATCCAAGACAAAGTACTTTGTTTTACAGATTGGCCCCAATGACATCATAAAATTTTTTAATGTCAACATGGTTATTTTGCTCAGCTCTCAAAGAGAGTGCCTCTGTGTGTGATGATATAGTTCTAACAGGGGAAGTTTTGAGGATTCAACCAGAAGTCCAAGACTTTGGATTTATTTTCTGACTATTGCAAAGTCTGATGTTTGGAAGATTTTTTTTTTTTTTTTTTTTGTAAATAAGCAATTATCAAGTATCTTCGGGCAAAATAAGAATGGAAAATAATTTTTTTACTTTTTTCATTTTTTTTTTTAATGAACTGAGTGGAGAAACAAATTACTAGAGCAAGTTAGTGAAATTCTGGCAAAATGATCTGAGATTTTTTACAATGGAAAAAAGGTTTTCCTACTAAGCAAACAGTAATACTCCTAAGTCCAAGCTTAGTTGCTGTGAACAACTGAAGATTAAACTGTAGTTTTAAAGATGTTTTTACAATTCAATAAATAAATGGATGCAAGTACAAAGTAAATTTCATTTAAAAGCAACATCTAACCAACTGGCCCACTCACTCAGTTCAGTTTCATTTCTAGAAAGTAAGTGAAATGAAACTAGAAAGCTTGAATTAGGTTTGAATTTGGCTCCAGATTCTTGATTTAATGTTGACTTGACTAGAAAAAGTTTATGAAATGCAGCTTGAAAAAGGATATGTCTCTATATAGGTTATATGATACCAGGTAAGAACTGCAAAGGAGTAATAGCAAAAATCTGAAACAATTCTATTTATTGAGCTTATCAATCTAGAAAGTTAGTTTCATTTCATATATAGGTGTTTTATTTTGTATTCCAAATCTTGAGCGAAGCATTTATTTGCTGCTGAAAATAGGTATCTTAAAAAAAAATGAAATAGAAAACAACTCGCCAACCTCAGGATCAGTTAATCCGATAGCCAAACTCTTAGAAAAGTGGTGTGACACATGCTACATTTGATTCAAAAGCCAAAAAGCAAAAAAAAAAAAATTCTGCAAAGGAGCTAGAAGCTCCCTTTCTCACAGGAATTATTCTTTCATCATCTCTAAAGACACTTGGAATTATTAACATGCAAATTATAGTTTCAGCAGCTGCATCCTAGAGTTAATTGATGATTAAATATTTGATCTTACTTACCTGCATGGCTTATAAATACATAGTGGAAGCACTTCCTTTAGGTGTAGTCCATCTGTTTAGATGCTGTTTTCAGTTTGTCAGTTTTTAATTGCCTCAGTGTTTGTTTTTGGTAGAAAAAGAGAAAGTATTTCAGTAATTATGAATAAAAAAAATTATCTCACTTTAGGGATGCACTTTTATACTTAACATAAGTGTTCTTTAAGCATTGTTAAGAGAGGAATCAGTGTTAAAATTTTCCTCAGTACAACTGAACTCTGATAAAAGAAGGGAATATGTGTGCATTAAACCAGTGACTAGTCAAAGAAAAGTTTCAGAAATGTAACTTAGTTGATGTTTTGAAGTTCTGAAACACCTGAATTTTTGTACTGATGTTCATTACTTATCCTAGTGATTTTAGCTAGCTGTGGGGAAAACACCTATTTCTTGCTTCCTAGTCACAGACAAAAAACATATATTGAAGATACAAAGAGAGGTATTTTGAATAATTATCTGCTTTTTGAAGGTAAAAGAATTCCTTGAATATCTAGGGCAGCGTGTGACACAACATGTCAAGCATCTTCTCTGATTAAAAACTAAGCAAGGCACTGTTATTAAATGACCTTAAATCACTAAAAGAAATATACTGTTTAGTTCTTTGGGTTTTTTTCCCTTTGAAGTGAAATGTATTGAAGTAAGAAATCATAAACTCTGTGGGCAGTAACCTTATAAATTAGCCACATACTACTGTGTTAATATGGTCTACTGCTCAAAATAACGCCAGTCACTTTACTGCATGGGACTGTAATAGAAATAAAAGAAAGAGAAAAATGTCATTTCTCCTGTTTGCTGAGTAAGTGTAAATTAGTTAAAAGGGCTTCTAAAAGTACTGCATATTCACAAAACCTGCGTAGGTGGGGATTAGTCTCTTCTCCCAGGCAACTATCAGTAAGACAAGAGGGCATGGTCTTAAGCTCTGCCAGGGCAGGTTTAGGTTGGATATTAGGAAGAAATTCTTTACAGAGAGCGTTGGAATGGGCTGCCCAGGGAGGTGATGGATTCTCCCTCCCTGATGTTTGTAAGATGAGACTGGATGTGTCACACAGTGCCATGGTCTAGTAACCATGGCGGTGTTGGATCAAGGGTTGGACTTGGTGATCTCAGAGGTCCTTTCCAATCTGGTTGCTTCTATGTTTCTGCGATTCTATGATTTTCAGCTATGTGGGGAGAAGATTGAAAAAAAAAGTTCAGCAAGAAGAAGTGCATTGGCTATAGTTCACCAGGGAAAAAGTGTTTGCACACCTTAGGAGCAGAAATGCTAAGGGATCTTCACTCTAAGGGAAACACAAAACAAAGAATGGAGTGGTACAAAGGTTTTACACTCATATTTTACTGAGATCAATGGAGATATGGAAAAAAAAAAAGATGGAGCAACACAACAGTGTTGAGGTTATGTTCCATCATAAACAATGCAAGTAATGGAACTAAGCCGAAGGAATGATCCCATTGGTAATCAAAAGCTGAAGTTTGCTTCATTAACTTGAAAATATGTATCACTTTTCATGGCCCGATATATACTGATGTCCAAAGTCACTCAGACTCCACTTAAACATGAAATGATATCAACTGTAACTTTACCTCTGCCCATCCCTCAAAGACTCTTAAATAGACTGATCAAATATTCAATATAAAGCCTTCAAGAAAACCCCCCTTTCACAAGACAGCATTGAGCAGAACAGATGTCTGATTCCTCTCTTTTCACTGTCATCAAACAACCCAGTAAAGTATTCCTGTTATTTGAGAGGAGACACTTTTATCATCAAGCAATACAAACCAAGATATTAGTCAGAGATGTTGTACAGAGATGTTTGGAGGGATTATTTCAATATGATGCTTCAAGACAGTGGACTGGGATCATGGATACAGGTGTTTCTAAAGGCACAAGGGCATAGAGTATTAATATGACTTACTGCCTATTTTCTTTTTATCTAAGTGAAAATTATCATTGGCCCTGTGAAAGCACAAATTACATGAACCAGAAAAGTTGTTTTAATAGGACATTGGCTGGCACTGTATTTTATAGGTAAAAAAAATTAAGATAATAAGGTACTATTTAATTATATTGATACTTTGAGGATGTCAGTGAATGCATCATCTTGGAGTAATACAAAGCGGAAAAACAAAGCTGTAAGTTATATACATAAGTTATATATATATATATATAACTTATATATGTGTTTTATATATATATATATATATATTCAACATTTATTTCATTCTAACATTTACTCATTGGGTAGCACAGGTGTCCTAACATAATCCTTTTCCCCAGCAACCTTGTTAGTGTCTGGTGCATCTGTTCAGAAACAGGATGATTAAGTATCTTGCTAAACACTGAATATTCTCCTGTATGGATACTACCACTGGAATGAAAAAAAAAAAAAAAAAAACAAACCTCAAACAAAAAAACCCCTGGAGTCTATTAAGGTTTGAATTTGGCTCCAGATTCTTGATTTAGTTGACTTGGTTAGAGAAAGTTTATGAAATTCAGCTTGAAAAAGGATGTGTCTCTATATATGTTATATGATACCAGGTAAGAAGCACAAAGGAATAATAGCAAAAATCTGAAACTATTTATTGAGCTTATCAGCTGGTTCTTTTTGTCTCTTTGAATGTATTTATGCAACATTTAGCAAGCTGTGAAAGCACAGGAAAGATTACAAAAATAAAAGAGGTAAAGGGTAAAAAACAAAGTATATTCATAATTTTTTATCCTTGATATAGTTACTTGAAAATAATGTCTTTCAACAGAAAGATTCAAGAGGCTTGAAGTTATAAAGTTTGACTTAAAAAGTAGTTAAAAGTTGTCATAATTTTATCAACAGTTAAATGGAGGGCATGTCAGTTTTCTGAAAATAAACTTCATCCTGAATACAGTGTGTGGCAGGAGGCAAGTTCAGAGGGTGAGCAGCAAAATAAATATGGAAGATTCGCACTGCAAACACAGATTACACAGTTCCTGCCTGAAGACATGACACCCTGTGCTACAATCATCTTCCATTATGCAAAATAAACAAGGCTGTTATGTGGATATTCTTGTGCTGCAAAGGACCTCTGCTGGAAATTCCACTGTTGATTGAGAAGGTGATGTTCTTTTCTGTAAGTCAAAATAAAGTGATCATCTCTACATGGTTTTAAAGTACTTAATATTTGCAGGATATTATATAGATAACTTATATAGAATTTAAATATTCTTGTGGATCAGATAGGATTATAGTGCTTCAAAGCAGAAGAAAGATATGGACTGTTGATCCATGTATAAAACATTACAATTGATCATTGTCTATCCTTTCATCTGTCTTTCTAAATTCACCTTGTTCCTGTTGCCGTTTTGCTGCATTCACAAGCTCTACAGAACAAATTCTCTATGCAATTAAATGACTAAGCTCTCTGCTGGACTTATTAGGTCAGTCTATACGTTTGCATGCAAAAGTCCTAAACTATTGCCACTGTATTTACTAATGTGTTCCACTTCTTGGAGGCTTCTGAGGAAGCCTTGCTGTCACGTGAGCACAGCTCTCAGGCAAACCAGCTCAGTAAGTCTGTCATACAGACTGGGTGGACACTGACAGGGCTATACTGAGGCTGAGTATTCATATACCCAGTATAGCTTTAAAAATACTTCCTTCCTTCCTTCCTTCCTGTATCCTCTGTAACCAATCACAATGGTCACATGAAGACAATGCAACGTGTGGCTGCAACTCAAGAGCACCTCTGCATGCAAAGGAGTTTACCAGCACATTTGGGATAAGGGACTTTTCATCATGCACCTAAGACAAAAGCATAATGAATCAGTTTGAATCTTCTGTGCAGCACTGCTTTCCAACTATGTCTTCTTTAGATGACTGAATCATTTCTGCTGCTGTTTGTCATCCCCTGTTAATCAATGTCTTCACTCCAGGATATCTGAATGCCATTTTTGAGCTGGCTTTAGGATAGACAGCATGGTGCAGCAACCTGTTGTGTCTAGACATTTTCTTGGACAAAAACTAAACACCACTTAAAGAAAGGAAAATATACCATATTTTCTATTTTAAAACTATGCTTTCATCATCAGGAGTTCAGATACTGATTACAGAGCACTCTCCATCTGAGAGAAAAGAACTCTCAGTGGAAATGTTCCTCAGATGAAGGAAAGATTTTTCGGTCAAATGTCTTATTTTCAACCTAGAATTTCTTTTGTTGTTTCATTTCTCCACACTGTCATCTCTCTTGAGCCCACTCTCCTGTCCGTTACCTAGTTCAGTCAGTCCTGTCCAGCCTTACAGCTGCCTTCATCTTCTCACATTCATATTGCCGAGGCTGGCAATAATGGCTCCCTCACACCCATCTTTCCCTGGCAGTTCTCTACCCTTGCCACTTACCACAAATTATCACAAGAAAAGTTACATTGTTCAAAATATAATCCTGATAAGTCCTGGTCTTTTCCAAAGTTATAAGCAGTTATCATATCTGAAGCTATATTTAGCAAATAGCTTTTTGTCCCTTACTTGCATATACACTTCATGCAACCAAGGCAAGCCAATTCAAGAAGAGGAAGAATGTTGACTTCATATCTTAGCTACAAAAATTATCATAAATGGTCTTCCTTAAAGTGACTTTAAAAACCATTTTTGTGCCTTATTTGTCAACAGAAAATGAGAGGTCCATTTGTTTCTGAAGACTAATAAAACAGTACTCAACATACAGCAATATTATGTATGGACCTGAAAATTCAACAGTAATTTCTACTGAATTTTCATTATAATAACATTTAAAAAAAAATCCAAGGCAGAAGCTAATGGAAATACAGAAAGCACACTGAAAAGATAGACTACAAAATAATTTGGCTGTATTTTCCTCCTTTTTTAAAAATAAGAGTATGTATAGGGTCTGACTTAGATGGTGTTCATTTCCCTGTTAATAGCTCTCACCGTGCTGTGCTTTGCATTGGTAACCAGAAGGGTATTAATAACATACTGATGTTTTGGCTACTGCTGAGCATCAGCATCAGTACTGTAACACTCCTTCCTCAATTGAGGGCAAGATCCTGGGAGGGAACATAAGTAGGCCAGCTGACCCAAACTGATCAAAGGGATATTCCGTACCATATGAAGTCAACTCCATATTCTTGTCTTAATTTTTATCATCAACAGACAGTTAAAAAAATAGCCTATTTTGTCATTAATAGAATGGCATCTGTTTGCTCTGGTGACTGCTTAAAAATACAAATCACATTTGACTCAATATATTAGAATTACAAGGCAGCTGGTCTGGTTAACGTGTTTGCCCATATAAGTTTATTTATTTCATCAACACTAACTCTTTATTGTGTTTATTATATCATATCTAATGTATTAAAATTAATATTGTTGTTAGTCTCCAAGCTTCAGAGAAAATTATTGAGTACTTATAAATCATAATCAGATCATTCATAAGTAATAATCAGCGAATTCTCAGTAGGTATTTTGGATAATGTTGCTAAAAGGAATTAAAATATTGGTAGTCAACGTTATATCTGATATCTTAATATAACTCTGTTTATTTCATACATATAATATTCTAAAACCTTCAATATGAATGGAGTGACTCAAAATTTTAAAATTTATTGAAAATAAAAATACATGCATATTGTGTATTAACATGATAATATGCCTATGAATGGTCTAGATTTAGTTAGCAGAATCCAGTATTTTCAAAACTTTTGGAAATTTTAAAGGCTTATTTTATGTTTTTTTTTTTTGTTTGTTTGGTTGTTGGGTTGGTTTGTTTTTTTTTTCACAAGATTTCATGTATGTGTATTACATGTTTTTAAATTCCAAGTTATTTATGAGCCAATAAATAGACATACTGTTGTCATCCTAGAGGAAAGCTGCAGTACAGTCTCTTTGAACTAAGCTTCTCAGTGGCATATAATTTTGTACTACTGAATAGTGTTTTCTTATGTACATTATGTTCCGGTCTGATCTCCCCACAAAAAATAAAGACAACCAGCAGGACTGTAAGGGCTGTGGAAGTATAAGACATCAGCAAAGTTGCTGAAAAGGGAAATCTTCTTTTATAATTTTTTAAGTAAAAATACTCTGAAATAAACAAAGGAGAGTCTTGATCACATTTTAGGTCTGTGTCCTTACCACCACACAAATAAGCATGTGAAAGAATTCCTCTTTCTCATTCTTTTTCCTCTACTTTCCTCTGAAAGGTTCAACCACACATATAATTCAGGCAAATGAGCTCTATTGTTATTCATTTAAGATATATAAGTATTGGGTTTTCATTAAAAAAAAAAATCTATTTTTTTCTTTAAACTGTGATGTCTAGTATATTAAGGCTGTTAGGTTTTTTTATTCTACCATAACATTTTATACTGTAACAAATTGAAAGTATTCTTCAAAGTTTTTCTTAATTTTTTGTCATGAACCATATCACTCTTGCAATAATGCTAAATGAATTCACAATGACTGGACATTTATAATAATGAGAAATAATACATTTTAAGTTTTAAGCCTTAATTATTCACTATGAATCAATTCTAATAATAATGGCAATGTATTCAGCAGATATCCCTGTAGTTGTCAGATACAATGAACTTGAGATAAGTTTCAGTAATTTGCTGTGTGATTTAATGGACACTATCTTGGTTGTGCTGAAACATATAATTTTAAAAAGGATGCAAGAAGTATTTGCAAGATTGCTTTTCAAATGTTTCAAGTGTATTTCTTAAGTCTACAAGAAGTTCAGAGAAGCCCACAGTTAATATGCACCTGGAGTCCTTAGGAGACTTTTGCTCTTTCTAGACTATTGCAATTACGTTTACCAATTCTTGACTTCAATGTCAAAGCAGGGACAGCCATTTCAGATTAGTTTAGCTGCTAGACACACTATTTCCATTCAAAAGAAAAATTCCAATTGACTTCAGAGGAGTGAGTTCAAGACCTTTGTGGGTAAATAAACACCCATGAATAAGAAGCTCTCTGATGTAAAAGATTAGCACACTCCTTCCTTGGCATACTCAAAAATCCTTTATTTGTTTAAATAACTATCTGCAATCCTAGACTACACTTGCAGTATTTTAAATGTGTGCGTAAATAATGAAGGTCACTTGGGTGTTACAGGATAATTGCACCATGATTTGCTTTACAGGACCTTTATCTTGGTGTGTTCAGAATATCATTGTTGTTGCATGTAGGCAACAACCTCATTTAACTGAAAATCCAGAGTGGATTAAAGGGCAAGTACAAGAATCTTGATAATTAAAAAAGTTCAATAGGACTTAGATGCATCTCGTAGGTATGTGCTAATGTTTCATATTGATTATGTGAATATTAGATAACACAAGTTCAGCAGACTACATATGACCTACAAATGTGCCAAAGCATCAATTACTGAATCAGAAATTATCAAAAAGAGTACACTGAGGTTGAAGATGGATTACTGAGAATGGTGGTAATTGTCTGTGCTCCTCCTCACAATATATCTGTCTAAAGAAAGAATGCAGTATTGTCACAACAAAAGTCAGAACAATTGCTCTAAAATGGACCACAAGCCTTTCATTTTCTTCATTGAGCCTCTTATTGTTTTACATAAAATAAGGCTTTGACACAAGATACAATGTAGACAATTTCATTTTGAGGGGAAAACAACACATACATGGATTCATTTATCACGATATTACAGCAATTATGAGGGTTTGAATTTATCACAATATTACAGTAATTATGAGGGTTTGAATTAATGATTAACTGATTAACACATGCAGATGTTGGCGGAGAGGTTCTGAGACATAAGTACATGACCTATGAGATCTACAATATGTCTGCTTTATTAAGAGAGCTCAGACTTTTTATAGTATCTGTATACAAGATCTTGTAACAAGACGCACATAACTGGATACAAGTTACTGTCCAGATATGAACATACATTACAAATACATTTATAATTGGTTATTAACAGGTAACAAGGCAATTATTTACTTTATCAAACTCCACCTTCTTCTTGACACTGATTTCCTTTTGTTCTAACGAAGAGACCCTCAGCCATCTTGGCACTTATAGTATCTATAAAACTATATAAAAGCTTATAAAAGTTTATAAAACTACAGCACACAATATAAATTGCTCAAACATTCGTCATGTTCCTCCCATATGTAGAATCCAGTCCAAGAAGAATGTGCTAAACAGAATTATTGACACCAAGTGGCTATTTTTCTCATTGTGAATTAGAAAGATTTCAGTAATTCCTATTTTGGATCAGATCTTCCACTGAACCGAGATAAACCAGCAAATAAATACTATGATCTCTAAAAAATCTTCAACAGTTTGCACTCTGTATCTGCAAATACTTACGTATTGTATGTGTAGTATATGTATAACCTATACATATGGAATTCAAATAGCGCTATAAAAAGTGATGGTTTTAATATTTTCAGGTTTCTCACATGAAGGGTTTATGCCACATAATCCACAGTGCAAGAAGTAAATATGTATGGTACTGAAAGAATCCAAAAAAAATTGTGAACAAGGCAGCTTAGAAAAACTCCAACACCTGTAAATATTTTATACTATTTTGAAAAATGGAAAAAACACTCAATCTCTGAAATATGTGCATTTTAGCATATGAAAATGTAGAACTTCTTCTAGAAGTAATAAATTGAACATCTAAACTACTGGTCTCTTAAAAAAGAAGAGTAAATCCTTTGGAGTGAGCATTTTTAGTTTCTTAAATAAATAATTAAGTGCTTACAATATTCTATACCAATTCTACTGTTAGAAAAATCTGCTAGACTCTGCATACATTTCACTCAGGGTCCTGGCTCTGAACATTCTAACAGCTTTTTTTTGTGTGCTGTAAAAGTTTTTTTTGGCTTAGGCCTGTAAACTTAACTTGTACTTGGACAGTATGAACTTTAAGAAGTTTCACACAAATAACAATTTAGACATTCATAGTATACAGAAATAAACAACACAACAATGCCTCTGAAGGAACTTGAGATCATTCATGTTATTACATTACTATATAATTAATTTTTTATAAGCAATATCTCTTCTAATGAGAATATTCACTTAGGATTTTTTTTTTATAAAGTAAGGAAATAAGTGGTAACAGCGAAATACAGTCAGCGAATCTCAGTTTCTCACACCTTTCAGTGTCTACCTTTAAAGTTTACAGTTCACACCTGGCAGTACTTGACTGACCAGCATTATTTCCCAGGGACAGTCATAATAAAAGATGTAAGTTTCCCTTAAGGAAACTTCCTACTTTCAAATTGTTGTCTCACCTTAATAGGGAATTAGGTGTTGATACCCTGTGCTATGCCTTCACAGATTCTCAAGGCATGTAGCATGAGAGCCACCGCTGACTTAAACTCATCACTCCACTGCTTAGGTTCAGTAGTGTCATATGAAATCTTATCTTCTGACCCTTTGTGCAAACGTACAATTATACATATTTTCCGAAACTTCCTTTGGGTGATAAACATGCATCAACTTTAAGTTAAGCTTCTGAGAGTGATTACTGGTACCTCACAGGGTTTCTAAATGAGGTTTTTGAGTGTTGCATTGAATGTCCACAAAGAGTTTGTTAAATCCAATAGGTCAAACACACAAAGCAAAGTAACTTGTGAGAGATTTGTAATTCTGGATCTACAGATTTATAAACACCATAAAATGGTGTTAAAATACCCTACTGAGTTACTCTAGCTCATACCACAAAGACCACAATAAAAAGCTATCATTAAATTGTCAGAGCAGTATTTGTGGCCTCGTTACTAAAGAAAGTATTAAAAGTTCTAACCTCTACATAGCAAAGACCTTTGCAAGCTAAATTAATTCACATAGAGTTTGAACTGCATGCTTCAGCTACAGCTGACCACATCTGCTATTCAGAGACTTGTTATCCTTTCCAAACTATTAATTGTTACTTTCAACAGTATATAAGACAAGGTGAGGATTTTGCAAATCAGATGATAACCATATTTTCTTGCAATAGGTTGCACATATCCCATATATATGCACACAGATATGTATGTACACATATATTTACCGTGTGTTCTGTGTGTGCATGTGTGTATTAATAAACACAGGTTCAGTTTTATAAACCCCAAGTCTTTAAAATTCTCTGCAAAAACAAAGACCTTAGTTTAATATTGTTATTTCCCCTGACTATTTGGCATGGTGGAATTTATTCTCATATCATGTGTGCATGACTAATGATGCAAATCTCTTTCTTATTAGTCTCACAGGCAACTAGTACATATTTTATTTTTGACTATTTTATTTTTTCATAAAGGCAAAAGCTGCATTTTAACTTAAGAGTTCTGTTATGAGTCTCCTATTTCTGTTATGTTGACATGCAGAATTTGAAAAGAATATTTATTCGGGTTTGGTTTAGCATGATAGCATTCAAAGCTTGTCAGTTGTCGTGAATCTGATGAAAAAATGCTTACATACAAGTTGAACAATTCACAATGTCTTCAGTATAAATAACTAATGTTTGGAAGACAAGGTCCTCAGCAGTGAAATTCACTTCATAAAAAACACTAAACACCTGGCAGCTGCCAAATATATATATTCTTGACTATTCCTTTCAGAGAATAGTTTTTGGGGCATCTCCAAGGCCTGGATTCCCCACAGGATACTAAAAGAAGATGTGGTCTATGGCTATGTGTTTCTTGTTTCCTACATTCTTTTTATCAGAGAAAAAGCTAGTATAGGTGCTAAAGAGCTGTTAGAAGAAAAACTGGGGAAGTTTTAAATATGTAAAACTAAAGCTTCCCTGGTATGACTTAGTATAATGTAACACACACAAAAAAAATCTTTTCACTTTAGGAGGCAATACAGCAATTGCACCATGTATGTCACTGAATTTCTATTCTTTTATGTTCACATGTCAGCATGGAGTCAGATCTTGCATTTGAACCATGACTGCTTACAGCTGGATCAGAGTTGCAAAACAAAATAAAGTTTAAAACACAGAGGGCAGGGAGATAGCGTGGTTTCCTAACTGTACAACCATTTTTCTTGGGTAGAAAACAAAATTATAGTCTGTGGACAAACCATTAAGGAGTCACAGTCCTTGAGAAAAAATATTTAAGGAGGAACTTCTAATATGTTCTAAGGTCTCTTAGGACATGTGGTATCTGAGTATTTGTTTGTTCATTCCCTACCTAGATACATGATTTAAAGGAAAAACATAAAACTGGACATATGTGATCGTCACTGTTCTGGTCAACTTTTTTCTCATCAGCTTTTTTTTTTTTTTTTTTTTTTTTTTTTTTTTTTTTTTTTTTTTTTTTTTTTTTTTTTTTTTTTTTTTTTTTTTTTTTAAATCTACATTTCTACTTGCCTAATTCCTCTGTTTCCCTGCCCCTCCAGTGCAATAACAGAAGGTCAGGGTCTCAACCAAGTACCACTTCCACTATCATTCAAATGGAACAATACCTCTTGCCCTCTGGGGGAGAAAATTATCCCAGACACAGCTTCTATTTATATATAGCAATCAATTTGTACTTAAACATGGAAAGTTTTAGTGGAGATATTTGCATGAATGTACAAATACAATTTTCACGAGTGGTCTGGAAAATGTGTCATGTGAGGAAAGCAGGGAGTTAAAATGCTTATTCTAACTAAACTGCCTGTTTGCACTGTATGCTTCTCTGAAAATGATATTATGAACAATTCACTGTGCATTCTCTCAGTGCAACTGCTGTGAAAACGTGAGGATATGACAGACCTTGCTTGACTAAGCTGAATAGAAACACCTATGAAAGCCATTCTGTGAAGAGTTTCTAAGTTCAGAAAGCTTTGCAAAAAAACCCCAAAAATTACGTTTAACAGTTATATCAATTTACAATTTAGCATTCAATTTTTTCAAAACCCAACTGGCATATTTATGTGTCTTTATTTTAATATGCATCTGAGACTGCCTTTTGCATATGATGCAGTTTCCAATTTAATTTGTCTGGGTTTTTTACATTCTATATGGAAACTTGAATAGAAACTAGGTGAATCATCTTTAGGAAGTGAAAAAGATGTGTGACAGCTTTAATCATTACTTTTGTTGTCTAGCAATCAAAACCTTTGTGTATTTAATCATAGTCTTCTGTTTTATGCAAAGCTTTTTATGAAATAATATTTGCATGTACTACTTAAGCACATGTATTCTTGTATGCCATATAGTTTCCATCTGCTGCATATTTCTAAATTAACAATATGGAAATTGACATGTGGGAGATTACAACCTTGCTTTCTTCTATGGAAGTCCTATTACTCTGCATCAGAATAGGTATGTTTTATCTGCAGTATTTCTTCTTGCAGATGGACTCAAATCGTGTAAGTACCATTTGACAAGTACACCTTCTGTTTGGCTTCAACAACAGATCATTCATTTAGTCTACATCCTACATGGGAGACTCTCACATATTGTAGGTCTCTGTAACTGTACTAACAATGCAAATACTTCAAAACACAGTAATGATTATATAACAATGATTTACATTTCAGTCCTTCCCATTTTTTGTAAATCTGTTTTAAAATAGACACATGTGACAGGACAACAACTTTTATAATGTGGTATGCAAAATGCTACTTCAACAAACACCGGGAAAGGCTACCATTTTTTAATAAATCAGACAGATAAACATCAGGCAGTGAAAAGTACTAGTCAAAGGGCAGTAGTAACAGGAGAACAGGTGAAAACAAACTCTCAGTGAAAAAACAAAGGTTGAAAGTCATAAGGAAAACAATGCGGAAGAATAAGATCATGAAACAGCTTTTTAAACAGGAATCAACACTACCTGCTTTGAAGAATTCATTTAGTGCTTGAAAAATGTTACAAGTAGATATCAAGAGTAAACCTGAAAAGCATGAGATCATGAGGTCTTAACTGAGGCTCCAAAGGACCAGTGAGTCCTGCAAATCCCAGACACCTTTTTATTTGTCTTGTTTATAAACAAAGGGGTTTAAGACCTTCCATTGAATAAGACAGTGATCAATTTTCACTGTTCAGCCACAAGTCCAACTGTATCTATGATACTTCATAGTCTTCTAGTAATTTTTCCCCTGTAATAGTTTTGTAAGCATAGGTAATGCGTAACCAACCAAAAAATAAAATATGTCTGCATTCTGAAAGAAGCCTATAAGCAACATTCTACGTAATATTATTGAGCTCATTACAAGAATTTCTGTTAAAAATCGTACCTTTTCAAAGCTATATGAATTTGTAGGAAGTCTTCAAATGAGTAGTTGCTATAGAAGCTGGTTTTACTCTATCTAGGATACTGAATATTTACACAGTCCTTCAGCACACATGGCAATTATTTACATTCATTTCATTCTATTTAAAAGATTAGACTGAATAATTCAGATCACCGTTTCTAGAAAAAAAAAAAAAACACTTCCTCATCATGTTTGTGGTTTTCATCACAACATAAATATTTACTGCTTCTTTAAAAATATCATGACAATGCTTATTTGAAAGACAGTATTTATAGAGTTCATATTTTTCACATGTGGGAATGCAGAACCCACAGCAAATGTGACTGTAAACCTGAACTGCACCAAATAATGACCTATTTTTTTCTATTGAGAATATAATGGTTACATTTAATGATACAAATATCAATGTGAAAATGTCTGATTTCAAGAATCACTTTCTGAATGACATCCAACTAATGATCAGACACATAGTGTAATGAAATGACATCTGATCATACAAAACAAGTGTTTATAGAGAGAGAGAGAGAGACGAACAGTAATTCTGATAGAAAAGTTGTTTGAAAAGCACTCAAACTTGATGGAAAGGGTCTACTCGTTTCCACATAAATGTAGAGCAGGGCCATTAGGTCATCTTATTAGAGACATAAAAGCAGTGCATCTCCAGTAATGTGGACTGAGCTAGTTTGGTTTTCAACTTCTTGGGCTTTCTGTACAACTACAGTCAAGTCTGATAAAAAATATAATCCTGTACTGAGGTTAACTGCAAAAACTAAACCTCATTTTAAATTCTACTATTCAGTCCAAGGAACTTCCAAGCATGATGTGTCTAATATTGTTAGCTCTACTATATACTGAAATACATAAATGCAAATGAACTGACTAGTCATGAATTGCAAAACAGCTAGTAATGTATTTCTAAGGGGATGTTTTCCTTGTTACGCTTCCTATGAGAGTCTTATTCCTTGGAATGCCATTCAGAGTATATGGTATTTACACATCAATCTTACCTTGAAAAGGAGGTCTTTAAATTCTTAATCCTGGAGGTACTCATGTACACAGTATTGATACACTTTTTCCTAAGTTTTTTTTATGCTCCTTATCACCAGAGCATCAAAGTAACTCACTGCGCTGTAAGATAAAAAAAATCTAAAGGTAGCATTTTTGATTGGAATATCAAGGTTCTAAGTGATTAAATGGACTTTCAAAGCCACACAGCAAGTATTTTACTCTTACGGGGGTTTGAGCAGCGTTTTGCTTGACTGAAAACCATTGTGCTACCCTTCCTCTTGACTTAGAAGTTGATTCTGAAATTAAATATTAGACACAAATACAGAACCTTTGAGGAAAAAAAAGTGGAAGTAGGTTGGGGAAAGTAGCTGAAGGCGTTTATCTGGAATTTACAGTAGCTGAATATAATACAGTTTTCTAGAAATTCTTAAACTTTTGTCATGGAAATGTTATGTGCCATTTTGAATGGATCACAAAGGTCAAGTGTTCCTTGGTGTCAGAATTCCTTAGATAGGAACCTGCTAGGCCCAAACAGTTGTTAAAGCCATAGCCCACCCCTGACCCCTCTGGTATGACAGCATCCATCAAGTCCTGCATCCTGTGCCATGCATTAAGCCCAGCAACCCTATTCCTTCTCCCAACTTTAGTTCGATTTTCCATCCACTCCAGCTCCCATCACCTTGGTGCACACAGGACAGATCATACCAGAACAGGGTGCATAGCAATCTGATATCCTTCATGGTCCCTAAAGGCCCTGGTCTCAGGGTTGGGGAACAAGAGAATGGAAATACTCACTAGACATATAAACGCATAATCAACACTCACAGAATTTATCAATGATAATAAATAACTGTAGAAGTTAGTCAAAACTGGACTAAAAATTAAAAAAAAGGAAAAAAATTACAGGATTCAGTTTAATATTCTGGGTTATGCAGGTGCTCACTCACCCTGTTTACTATGCCTTTAAGGACAGTGTAGCTTCAGATATCTACACATTGTTTCTGCATCAAAGCACTCCCCTTGGGCAGCGCTCAAAAGGAAATAAAAAGAAAATTTCTTGTTTATTCTTACTCTGTGGTTCTCAGGAGTTTTTTACTTGTCAAAAGGTTTCATTTTTCTTTTTATATCTTCTGCTGACTAACACTCTACACTCTTCTACCTTGCTTTTGTCTTCTCCCCCTCTTCTAACCCCCCATAAACTGCACTTTGTCATTGTCACAATTTCAAAGCCCTTTTACAGCTTAAAATAATTGTCAGAGGTTTGACATTGTCAGTGCTGTAGTAATGCTGCTGAACCCTTCCAGATGTTTAAAAGGAAATAAATATTTAGAGCTTAGAAAATAAAAAGTTTTCAAAGGTGCCTCATTAAGAATGATACAGATGTCTCTGAGTAACAAAGAAAGTATGTCAAATAAGCAGTTAAGGAAAAAAAAGTTAAGAAGAAAATTGGAATATCAGCTCTTTTAAGCTTGTTTTGAAAATGAAAGCATGATATGTTATAAATATCTTTGAGGTCTGATGGCAACCAAATAACTCATCTAGTGGTTGCTCCGTTGTGGTGATTTTACAATATCCTGTTGAATCAGAAATGCATTAGTGACCTTTGCTACAACCCATTTCTGAAGGTGAGGGTATCTCAGGTTCTTGTTAATAGAACCTTGGGGCAAATTAGAGTCAATTAACCCTGAATGATCGGTGTTTATAAATTATATATATATATATATATGTATATAAATATATATATATATATATTATTTTAGGACAACTTGGTTGCAATGAAAATGAAGTATGCAGCTATTTTGATTATTATCTAGAGTAACATAGCAATATAAAAGAATAAAAATTACACTTAAGAAAATGTATAAGGAAAAGAAAGAAAGAGAAAGAAAAGAGAAGAGTAAAAAGGTGGCAGAGAGGAAAGACATCACCATCCCTGGAGCCAGTGACAAGACTTGATTATTGTTGTTGATCAAAGTGATGATCACAGTCTGGAGCTGTTGGGGGTGGGGAAGGCCAGCGAAACACAAAGTTGAGTGGGTTAATATACTCAGGTTTACATGGGAACACTCAGGTACCTTCCCTGATGGGAAAAGTTTTACACTGTTTTTGCAACACTATGAATCATGCACAGTCCACTGGTGGAAGGCACAGAAATGAGTGTGGAGGCACCTTGGGAATCTTTGGTGGTGTATGACCCCTTCCAAGACACAACAGCTGCCTCTCATGTCGTAGTTGAGCCACTTATGCCCCATCAGTAGGGAAGAATACCTTCAAGTCAACTGTGGTGAATGTCCCAGTACCTCCCCTGAGGCAGAGGTGGGGAGTTTTACAGCTGAGTCAGTTTTGTAAGGGAGGACGGATGTTGGCATAATAAAAAGCATTCCTGCCTCTGCAGGGTCTGCTTCTTATCAGCCTTCTCACTTATCTGGCTCAAACCCAGCTTGTAGCCTCTGGTGGTGCACCCCCTCTGTCTTATTCGGATCAGGGGTTTCACCACCACATACTAAAAAACTCTTCTCCCCTTCAGTTGGGGTGGATGGTGCAAACCTGGCCTCAGCAAAGCAATCTGCTGCTTTTGCAAATGGTCAATCGCTTGAGTTATTAACCATTAACATTTCAGTCTCCCACAGCCTTAAATGACCTTCATGGTATTCTTGGTTCAGAGCTAGATACAGTTCTGACACAGAATGACAGAGATTCTTTTCAAGTTTCATATGCGGGGCACAGGTTTTTGAACACAGACAGAGATAAACACCAGAGATCTAGATATTCCACATTATTTAGCTTTGGGAAAAAGTTTTTCTTTTAATACCTACTTTGAAGTTGCTGTGAGTTTATGTACATGCTCAAGTTGGTGTGCTCTACCAAGTTATTGTTCAGCAGCTAAGAAGGATTAATTAAAGGTATAGACATTCTTACCCAGTTTCAAATAAAATTAACTTTACCTGATGAGAAAGGTATTTTGTAATAGATACTTATTCTTGTTCCCCTATCAGTTATATCCTTGGATTTTAATTTAGAACCCTTAATTTTTCAAGTTGTATAATTATATTCTTTTACCATATCTTCTCTTTTACATGTTTTATAGTAAATCTTTATTTATCACAATAATTAAAAACAGAGACAAGGAACACTCAGTTCCAGTTATGAGTTCTGTGTTATTCTCTGCCTTGTTCCCACATCCATTTCTCTACCTCACTGCTAATAAGAGAGAGGTCTACTGCTGCCATACAGATCTCAGTAATGTCAGCTAGAACCTCCTATTCTATATAATATCAGCTTCTTTGAAGACACATTGTAGATGTGGATGTAGATTCTTACTGTTTCTTGAGGGAAATGCCTACTTTTATTCTTCACAGTTTAAAGCAGGGGATGGGACATCTCTGAGGGGAAAAATAAAGAAACAGAAAGAAGATCAGGAAATTTTGAAGAGAGTATTCCGAAAAGCCATATGGAAATCTTTTTCCTAGTGCCAGTGGCCAGCACATATAGCTACACTGATGTTGGTCTGCTAGAGGTATGGACTGTTCTCATTGCTGAGATGTGTCTGAGTGCTCTGTCAGAGTATAGCTGAAGCCCTGAATTAATAGCAAATTTTCATCACTTTGATTAATGCATAATAAGTAAACTGACATTTTCACAATTCTCAAGTTCTGCAGGAATCACTGTGGAAATGTTCTTTGTTCTAAAGTAAGAAAACTGATTGTCAAAATGTGTATTTTACTGGGAACCTTCCGTTTTGGGTTGTTTGTTTGTTTTTTTGCTTATATTTTTTTCTGTGTGTTTTCTTTGAAGGCTACTTATCTGTGATAAGTATAAATTCAGAACAAAAAAAGGGTATACTCATAACAACTATTCTGTGTACTTTGCACATAGTGTAAAAAAGAGAGGAGAGAGCTTTATTAAAGTCTTGGATTTTTTCCGAATGGTACTTCGTGCTGCAGCCCAACACATAGATATTAGACCACTATATCATGGGTGAGAGATTAGAATATTTCAGGTCTGTTGAACACTGTGAATGTTTCACAGTTGATTAGATTAAACTGCTAAAATGCAGGTGGGTTTGTATGCTGAAAAAACCCAGTTTTAAGCAGTCCTCAAATTCTTACTTTCAGCTGTGCAGAGTGCTCATCTAGTAAATAAAATAAATTACATCTGTTAATACATGGACTGTTAATACGTGACATCATTATGTTTATGCTGCTTTGTTTGCAAGAGAATGCTGGTTTCATTTTCCTTTTTCCTTTTTTCTTTATTTTCTTCCTTTTTTTTTTTTTTTTTTTTTTTTTTTTTTTTTTTTTTTTTTTTTTTTTTTTTTTTTTTTTTTTTTTTTTTTTTTTTTTTTTTTTTTTTTTTTTTTTTTTTTTTTTTTTTTTTTTTTTTTTTTTTTTTTTTTTTTTTTTTTAAGAAAACAATGTTTTAAATAACTTGGCTATGCAGCTTTTTAATTAGAAAACTCCCACACTCCAGAAAGAAAGAAATGTGTTTCTAGTAGCAACGGTGATCATGTGGAATACATTTAAGGAATAAGCTGAGTAAACCAGCATAAATTTTTCACAGTCAATTCACAAAACTATCAGTAAAGAAGCAACCTCTCCAAATCTCTTTGAAGCAAACATAAATCTCTAAGAAAACAATCCACAGTTATTTTAAGTTTCAGTTTTTACACAGAGTTCTACAGTGCTGACCTAATGGTCAGCAACCTGACAAAAGAAAACTTCTTTTTCTTTCTGGCACTTTGAGATGTTAGGGTAGTTATCGATAATCTAATGCACAGAAATAATTCTAAATGTATTAGTTTTGGTCTCCACCATAATATCATCATCATTTGAAATAAGTTCTGTAGTCATAAATCCAAGACTAAAGAAGACAGAAGAATAGTTATAAAATAGATTCTTGGAGAAAAACAACTAAGTTTCCCAATCTTACTGTGGTGTATATGTAAATATTTTGGGTGATCACTGGATGAAAAAATGGTGACCAGAAAAAATATATTCACTGAAAAGGAACCTTTGATTCTACTGCACATAATTGCTTGTTTTGCCCACCATCAAGATTCAGACTTTTTTTGCTTACTTTCTTGGTACCCTGACTTATGTTTTCAGACTCAGAGAAAGTCATCATTGTGTCTGAACCTGAGTGTTTGTAGCTGACCCCTCAGCTGGACAAAAAATTACAAAGTTGAGTAGTACAGAAGATTCAGATGATAGAAGTGCCATCAATGTCAGTGTTGGTTTTACGTGATTCTGAATTTAGGCAGCTTCAAAGATGCTCATTTTACTAGGCAATCATCTAGAAATCACTACAAGTGATTTCTTTTTTGCAAATAGGATTTGACGGAGTTCATTCTTCCACTTTCCTAATTTTTTTTTTTTTTTAAATTGACTTTTTGAGATAAGTAATAAATTATTTTGGCTTAAAAACAAATTTTGGACTTCAAAATATTTGGATTCTCCCCATTGTGTCCTTGCTCTGTTTTCATACACAAAGAATATCATAGAAACATAGAACGGTTTGCATTGTCAGGGACCTTAAAAGTCATCTCACTTCAACCTCCCTGCCATGGTCAAGGACTCCTTCTACTGCATGAGGTTGCTCAAAGCCCCATTCAACCTAATCATGGGCATATTCAGGGATGGGGCATCCACAGGTTCTCTGGACACTACCCTCACAGTGAAGAATTTCTTCCTAATACCTGATGTAAATCTAACCTCTTTCAGTTTAAAACAATTCCCTCTTGTCCTATCTCTATACATGCCCTTGCAAAAAGTCCCATTCAACTTTCTTGTACATCCTGTTTAGGTGCTGGAAGTTGCTATAAGGTCTTCTGAGGTCCTTTTTTTTCTCAAGACTGAGCAACCCTAACTCTCTCAGCCTGTCTTCATCGCAGATGTCTCCAGCCCTCTAATCATCTTCGTGGCGTTTCTCTTGACCCACTCCAACAGGTCCATGTCCTTATGTTGGGGGTCCCAGAACTGAATGCAGTACTCCAGGTGAGGTATCACCAGAGCAGAGCAGAGGGGGACAATCGCCCTCCTCCATCTGCTGGTCACACTGCTTTTGATGCAGCCCAGGATGCAGTTGACTTTCTAGGCAGCAAGCAAACATTGCTGGGTCATGCCAAGGTCCTCATCCACCAACACTCCTAAATCATTATCCTCAGGACCGCTCTCTATAAATCTTACACCCTTGAGCATGTTGAATACTGTCTGATACACATTTTTGTAAAACATAGCTATTTGTTAGCAGAAAGAAGGCAGGACAAGAACACATATTCTGTAAGTGATACTATAAGTAAAAGAAACAAAGACTACCTCACCCAGTCAGGGAGAGTGAAGAAAGCACTATAAAAAAGTTTTGATGCTAGGTCCATGCCTGAATAAGTATTTTGGTTTGCTCCCAGGAAAAAGGACACAAGGTGTGGTGATTGATTCATCGGCATATTTACAAATAAAACACCATTAAAATAATATTTATTTTCTATAAATATACCAACCAAATAAATATCCATCCTGGGCTTCTGCCATTGTATTAGATGGAATATGATGTTCATGAAAGTAATTATTTTCCATTATTCACCAAAATCTACTGATCAAAAAAAAAAATCCATTTATTGCTTAGCACTACAGACTAACAATGATTAGAAAGATTAGATCAAGACAGGAAAAGAGAGTGAAGAAAGTTAAGCTGGTAGTTTGTATGTGAACATTTGAAAGATCACCTAATCTGTTTCTTGCAAGATTTGGAGCCACTCACACAAACATTTGAAAGCAGTCTCTTCTGTCAGAAGCAATTACAGTCAGGGAGAAATATGAATATACTGGTTGCCAAGCAGCAGGATGGACATCAGTTTGACCTACGTAAAATAGCTCCCCACGGTAAAAGAAGTACTGTGGAGTCTCTGTTGGTGCTTCTTGAAGTTGATTAGGGTATAGACTCAAAGCTTTTCAAACATTGCTTGTCTTTATTTTATAGAGTACAATTCATCGCTGTCATGTGGTTGGCCTTTTCTGTGTAACTTCACACATGTAATATTTGCCATCTAGTTCATGAATCAGGAGGTTTACTTATTAGTCTGATGCACAGGTCTATCAAGCAACTTAATTTATCCAGAATAATTTATTCTACGTTTAACTAAGTCTACTATGTCTTTAAGTTCGGGTAGGTTTAACTTGTGCTTCAGAGATGTCTGGTATGGAATTTTCTCTTTCCAATGTAAAAAGCACAATTGACATTGTATGATTCAGGATATTCCACGGCAGTCTGGAAAAAAATTCAGATTCTTAGCTTAGCACTGTTAATCTGATTCAGTTAACCAAATATAAAATAAGTCATGTAGAAAGAATTGGTCAGGTTTGAGGTCCAGTTAGAAGTTTACGTTCGATTTATGATTGCCCTGAAAATAAAAACAAATTCTCCTTCCTTTGAATGAATCCAGAGCAAAATCTACTTTGAGATACTCGACTGTACATTACCCATTAGTGGAGAGGTTGAAGGGGAAACACATCTAAAATCAAAATCTTTGCTTAAAATTCAGGTTTTTTTGGGAAATACAAGTATTAACAGCTATAGTTGTAATGAGACAATAAGTATAAAGAAATCATAAGGTCAGGAATTTGAAACTTCGTACACTAAATATTAGATATTACACTGTACTAGGAATTGATAGGCTTGATAGGGCCCACTGGGTCTCTTGCTTCACAGCCACGGAATAAAATTTTACCAAAACATAATGTTGACATGAGCAATGTATTTGCTTTGTGAATTCTTTTTTGAATATTTTTCAAATAGAGATCTGAATGTAATAAAATTCAGAAAATTGAAAGAATCATTACAAAATTCATTAGGAGTGGAATGGAAATAATTCATTATGAAAAAGATCAACATTTTAATGGTATTCTGATATTGAAAGAAAAACAAGTCTCTCATAATGTAACATTTTGGCACCTGACCAAAAGCTAGAAATACATTATTTTATCGTTACATGAAAACCAGTTTTATGAACAGCCTTTCTAATATTGCATGGAGTTACTCTTGGATATATGTGGACATGTGTGTACCTCATAAACTTTCATTTGCTCCCATAACTTTTATTATGTAGTGTTCAGAATCCCCAGCTGAAATTAAATGTGTAAGCTATGACAAACCACAAGAGAGGACATGATGTTAAAAATGTTTTGAGAGTGCTTGTGTTACGAATGATATGGCTGTGGCAGATATTCTGTAGTCTGTTTAAGATAAAAATCTCCAGTCAGATGGTACTTGTCAGAGGATCACAGAAGTTTAGGATTTGCTGTTTACAGTTGTGAGGATGTGCATATAATTTTAGCTATTCCTTGGACATGTAGATCATGATAACATTATAAGCATGATAAAAGAGTAGATTAAATTTAGCCATGGCAATTTAAATCAATCTAATTCAGTTCTTCTGAGACCCAGTCCTCTATGCAGTCCCCAGATAGTCATCCCGTCATTTAGTTCTGCTCCCTCAACAGTTTCAGTGTAAAGCTGGATAAGCATGAAGATAGTTCTTGCAAGTGCCACTGTAAGTGAGGGACTGGATAACACAGCTGAAAGAAAGGTGAAAGCAGCAATAATAGACTGGAGGGGTTTTTTAGACTTTGTTCATGACAAATTTAGAATTGTTGAATAGTTCGGGTTGGAAGGGATCTTTAAAGATGATGTAATCCAATCCCCCTGCAATGAGCAGGGACATCTTCAACTAGATAAAGTTGCTCAGAAGCCTGTCTAACCCAGCTGAAAATCTTTCTAGGGATCAGACATTCGCCACCTATCCATGCTGCCTGTTCCAGAGTTCTAGTGTTTATTTTACTGAGCATGTTACAGGCATTCATAAGGTTTAATTTTTAAAAAAAATCAAACAAGCATGTTTTGAATTGAATCTTTCTGGAAGTAAAAAGTTTAAAATTTTAATTCAGTTTGAAAAGGTGTGTCAAGCTTAACCATCCAAATACTCCCCTCCCAAAAGGGAGAGGATGGGGAAACTGAAACATGAAGTGATTTGCTCATAGGACATAACCAGGTGATAATAGAAAATTGAAGAAGAGAGCAATTTTCCCCAGCTCTTTAGTATGAAATTGGATCTCAGGTCCACTTTAAATGGTAGCTCCTTATAGTACTAACTTCAACAACTCCAACTTCCAATATTTCAAGTTTCAGTTGAATTAAGAGATTATAAAAATCAGAAAGATTTTAAAATCTTTCTGATAAAAAGTTCTTGATGACTGATACATAGGATCTTTAGCTGATTTCATTCATCATAACAAAAGGAATCCTAAAACTGTGCTTCCATCATCCTTCCAAATGACAATTCACTGTGATCAGGTTTCCCTTGCAAGATATGTTCCTTTTTTTCAACTCTGTAGGTGAGACTTCCATTGAAACTTCTGGAAAAATATTTATTATTTCTGTTTCCTTTTGAAAACACAGGTAAATTATCTGAGTATCTATTTTGTTAGATTTTTTTAGTCCATATATCCTTTGACTTCTTCAATACAAACAGCTATAACACTGCACAAAATAATAACGATATTTTATATTTATAAAATAGAAAACAGTCACATTTATTTTATAAGTGAATTACAGAACAATTTCCCCCTGTTTCTCACAGAATATGTGAAATGCATGGGAGAACAGGATAATACGCAATGTCATGCAGACCAAGAGTAAAAGAAGGTAATTTTGAAGGCATGAACATTAAGCCCACAACCTAAAAAGGTGTCCTTTAAGTATTTTTGATTCTTATTTATTTGTCCTTCTTGGTTTCGCCATATTGCAGGAGACAGTATGACTCTACCTTAGCCTTGCAGGTGAAATGGCAGTAAGATAAAAATTGAAACAGAGCAATTGCCAGAATGCTCAAGGTACGTTGAGCTGATAAGTTGTTCTCAAACTTCCTGTATGTTCAAATGTGTTTTTTTCCAAAGCAAGAAGCACTGAACATGAAAGGTGTTACATCATGTTGAAAAAAAAGACTATAATATGAAGTTCATATACATTCATGGTGTATATGAGTTGTTGAAGTGTCTGAGTTGAATACAGCTTCGGTTAGAATAACTAAGATGTCTATGGAGAAGTTGTTTAGTATTAACCTTATTCTGAAAATATAGTTAATATAGTCAAAAGAGTGGAGAAAGGAATTTATGTCATCACCCAGGATAAGTATTTTTCTAGTAATCTGAATAACTGTTTAAACTCCACTGACCAAATCTCCACTGATTATAAGTGAACCTTAAAGTCATTAATAGGGACCTCAGTCCCTATTCAATCTTGACTTGATTCACACTCTGGGGATTTGGTTCATTTACCTACACAAAGACATCTATGTTTGATAGAGATCTAGGACATGGGACCAGTGTGAAAGATGATAAAGGATCATGGAAGACCTATGATCTTCTGGACAGGCATTTGAAAGCCAAAACATGGTATCCAGGACATCTCAAAAGACGCTGCATTTGTGATAAGGTAACAAAATCAAGCCCTGGCTTTCATGAGCTGAACACCATAAAGAAGAACGGGGTATCTGACAGACCTACATTCTGCACACAAGCAGCTGAAAAAAACCCCCCAAAATAACCAAGTAAAAACCACCCCAAACCCAGTAGTCAACCATGATACAATTCATTGTATTCCAATTGTTACAACCCAATGGTAATGTTTAACTAATCAAGACGCAGAAGAAGATAGTGTGGTTCTGAATGATCACAGAACTGGTTTTGCAGTATTTGAGATGAAGAGGGAGAGCATGTGTGGGAAAAAGTAGCATCTAACTAGAATATTTCTACTGCCAGACCATGCACTGGACAGACCTACAGTAATTTCTGGTAAGAAGTGAATTCCTCATAAATAGTAGCCACATCCAAAATTCGGAGCATTGTATTAGTTTATACTTTAGCTGGTAACAGTGACTCAAATGTTCATCTGTTCAGACTCAGAGCAGAGGTCTGAATTTCACCATCCAAGTGACTCAGCTAAACAGTTACCATTCTCTCTTGCACTACCTGTAAACAAATCTGTAGTTGAAATAATTTTTAAATGAAATGTAAATCTCTTTTTTTTTTTCCTAGCCAGCCTACCAATCCTCTTCTTAAATAAATTGTTCTTTAACAATTGTTGCTAATTGGAGAGGATAAGACAAGCATTTGCAAAGTTTTGCAAAGACAAAAGAATAACAATATTTTCCCAGAAGAGATTCTAGAGTGAGTTTAGCAAAGCCAGATTCTGTGAACAAAGCTGGCTGAATGATGGGAACACAATCTAAAGAGAGTCAGTTCTGCTGTTCAGAAGCTGTGTATCTTCAAAACTTTAATTTCAAATAGATGTGGGTAAAAGCATTCATTCTGAAGGTTGGCTTCTCACATAGAGATATTTATAGCTAACCTGGAAACATTGCATTAGGAAGAAGAGACTTTCCCATATATTTCTGGGACTTGTATTGCTAAACTGATATAAATTTTTTTTTCTGTAAGTATCCCAGAATGAATAGACACTGAATATTTATTTTGGGTTTTATTAATCTTTACTTGCTGAGTGGAAGAACTTTAAATGTAATTAACTTAAATTATATTAAAGAAGAAAGGTAACGTGGCCACCTTGAAAGCAGAGTATTCAATATTTAAAAGGAAATTGTAATTGCCAATAGCCTTGAGATCTATGAAACATTTTTTTCCATTAAATAGTACACTTGTGAACATCTACATTATTGTACCCTTCAGTGGAGAAATATTGTACCAAATTACAGTGTAGAGAGTGTTTAGGATTTGTTACATTAATTTTTTCTCTTGGTGCTGTAGCATTTCCATGTGGCATGTATTATAATAACAGATACAAAAGAAATATAATCTTTCTACCACTTAGAGTATCTTAGCTCTGAATGTCACAAGTCTGCCTAATATGTGGTCTTGTAGATTTGTATCTATATTAAATACCTGACATAAATGTTTGTATTATCTCATTACCAAATTTTTTTTAATACGTATTAATCATTGCATTTGATAGGACATACAGGTTCCTAAATTCAAGACTTAACCCAATATACTACAATGTTCTTATAGACGATGTCTTAACAAATGCAGGTAGTATTGTCCCTATTAATTTAAACCATTATAAAAATTTATTTTAGACATTAGTCCTGGGCTAAGTTTGCAAATAAAGCTGCAACTGCATTAATAATCAAAAGTTATTTTTATTTTTTGCTCCAACTTGGATGAGAGCCTCATTATTCTGTGCATAACCAGGTGCTGATTATCAGATAGACACAAAATGTTCTCTTCTAAATATTTTCCATAAAAGATTATTTTGGTACAATCCATCTTAGAACTTTTCCCAGTTCCATTTTATAGCACGTACTTTTGTTATAAAGCACTATTTTAATATTAGGTTAAAAGAATGATTCAACAGTTCAGTCTTTTCAGCAGCATTTGAAAATCTTGCCAGCTGCAGAGAGTCTCCAGTCTCTCTGGAGGTAAAAGATGTTGTTAGAAAGGAAGCTTGGCATTTGTTGTGCAGGAATTTTATGAAGATGAGTCCTTGGACTGTTAAATTTCATCTTTTCAAACACAATTGATGTAGTTAATTTTACAACTTGAAGCTTATGCTTTAAAATAGATTTTTAAGGGATTTGCTAGTTATTATAAGGTTATAACTATAAAAGTAATTTACCAAACTAAATCTCTCCAGTTATTTTCACTGACTGTATAAGAACCACAGTTCTTTTGAAGTAAGAGTTTGCAGTGAACAAGTCTTGAAAAGTAAGACTGTTGTTGGTAGAGTTGTGATACAAAGAAGGATTCAGCCTTGAGGATTTAGAGTCAAGTGGATAATTAGCCTGTTGAAGTCATCCTAGCTGTTTCTACTCAATGATCAAGGAACATCTGGTTGCAAATGTATGGTTGATCTCACCCAATGAATTTCTGTCACATAATAGCTGATATAATAAAATAAGATAAAAGAAAGTATGTAACATTCTAAAGACATAGCAATTATAATAAATTATTGATATGATACAGAATGGAACCTGTTGTGGAACGCACAGCTTCCAATCTTCTGTCTTCACAGGACATCAGATGTAAAGACCAGGTGATGAAAAATGAGTTTTACAGAATCACAGAATATTCTGAGTAGGAAGGGACCCATAAGGATCACTGAGTCCCACTCCTGGACCATACAGGGACTGAACCCATAACCTTGGCATTATTATCACCATGCTCTAACCAACTAAGTTTTGAGGATGTCTGCAAATTCAAAAAGCTGGGAGGGTGAGGGAATGGCATGATGTAAGCAATGCATAACAACCCATTGAGAATTTAATTCTTAAGAGAGAATACCATGTATTAATAACCATGAGTGTAAATCCAATATTATGTAACTAGAATATTTCATTAAGTTCTTACAAGCTCTGTAAGCCTGGAAGACCTGTTGAACAACTGTTTGGGAAATTAAGTAAACCTAAGGTACTAACATGACATTACATCTTGGAATAAACTCTATAGAATTTAAGGTAAGAGTAATACAGAGTAAATGTGCATACCTGTATACAAATGAAAACATCACTTTACATGAGAAAGATGTTTGTTTTCTCATCTCCTCTGTTGTAAACCTTCATGCTATATAATAGACTTCCTTTTTTTCCTTTTTCCTTTTTCCTTTTTTTTTTATTAAAAAGAAAAGTAACAGTTTATTTTAAATTTATCTCCTAGTAGTATTTCTTGAACATCCCTTTGCAATGACTATAGGATACTGAACTGAGTTTAAGAATGACTATCTTCTACAAGTGCTTCTATATTAAATAAAACCTAAATATCATAGCATGTACTTGAGATACTTCATAGTCTATAAGAATTTAGTACATACATTTTAAAGATCAGATTTTGTATATATGTCTGTATGTACACAAGTGAGCATTATACGCATATGTTTACATGGTTTGAAGTGGAAGAAACAATATTAGACATACCCCAGGACAAACTATATATAGGCACTATAAATTGACTGTTAACATTATTCCATACAATTTAGTTCTTATATTATGGTAGCCCTGATGGCTGTCAGATGGTCATGATTTATATGTTCTAAAAATTGCTTTTGAAATTAATATTTAACTTCATAATTTAAATTATATTAAATGAAAATTAACTTCTCAGGTTAAGTCTTCAGGTGTAAAAACAAAAAAAACCCTATTTTGCCTTCATGGATCATGAATTTTAGGCAAATAAGAATCATCCTATCTCCACAGTATTATCAAAATCAAGTGATGACAGAATCTGTTCAATCTCTTGGCAGAAATAAATTTGAACAACATACACTGTATTATATTTCAATGTAGACAACTCTGGAATATAAGTTTCATAAACTCATGTCCAAATTCACCACTCAACTGTTGTCCTTTATTGTGATCTCTAGGTTTGGCTGTTTATTTTTTTGTGTGTGTTTGGCTGTTTATTTTTTTCTGTGTGTGTATATATAAATTTTAAATTTATTTGTGTATTCTCCAGTGCTTGCAAATATGTCTTATTTGAAACCAGAATAGCAATCACAAATGGAATAGTGCAGGATAAGGGAATATTCAAGAAAAGCTGTGAAGAAAATTCAAACAACATAAGATCTACCTACTATATATTCTGATTTTCTGACTATGTAGAGGAAAATAAGCTTTAGTTTTCCATCATGTCCTAAAACTAAAGATTTTATCAAGAATTGGTTCAGTTTAATTTCTATTTGGTCTTACTCAGGTACTCTGATTTGTGTTCTTTTTTTCACTTGCCTCCACAGTTTGTTTCTGTCTCAGATAATGAGATTACTGGAATATACTGAAACTGTGTTTGTGTCTGAGTATATTTGATAAACCCAATGCACAAATGTAGAGCTCAGCGAGAAACAAGGATTTCATTTTGCCAGAACATAATGTGCCAGGCTTAGTTTTCATCTGCACTGGGAAAAAGCTGAGATCTTCTATTGCAAAGATGCAAAGAAAATGTACACAACACAGATATTAATATCCAAACTATTTATTAAAAAATATAGTCATTCAATATATAGGAAACTGATTTAGCTTTGTTTTCTCTGTCATGAAGGGATTTGAATCATTATCTATTCTTGCCATATTGCAATTATTACCCTATGAGACATTCCCAAAGTGGGGTGTCACACCATTTTCTGGACTCTATGCTATTCTAGTGGGGCTAAAACTCTGTGAATAGCTACCAGTATTACCCTCCTGACTCTTCTCGTGGTTTTTCAACAAAGTTTATGTTGGAGCTGAATTTTCGCATGGCACAATGTTCCACCCAAATTGCAAAACTGAGCCAACAAAGTTTTCAATTCTAGTCTCAGAAACTGGTCAGTGACTGCACACCACTGTATTTATTAAATTCAAGATATGTGGAAAGATGTTTATGTTACTTTAATAATGGTTCCATCTCTTTTCCAATAAATATGCACTTCATACTTCTTTTTTGACATTATTTTGCAAAAAGTGAACAATTTTGCACACATTATTCTCTTCTCGTTTCTCTATGCATGTCAGAGGCTTGCGAATCACACCCCCTTGTCTTTACCAAACAGACTGTGTCTTACTAGACATCTATCTATAACCTAAAATGCCTATAGGGAACAGTAAAAAGGAGGAGACCACACAGAAATTGTGTTTGTGGTTATTTTATGGGAAGAGACCAGACATTATGACAGGAATCACTGCAAGAATACAGATAAGTGAGTTTTACCCTACTTACTCTTTGACTTTTGATAAGCATTTCTCCCATATTTTGCTTTCTTTCCCCTTCATACAGGAGTTTCTATTTTCAATTTTATAATTATATCTTATAAAAATTTGTAATATAGAATTAAATATAATTTACAATGTTATTTTTTAAATTTTTGTAACAGCAGCAACTTCTAGCAACTGTTTGTACTTAAAGAAAGATAAGATTAAGTTTACTCCTATTTGCAATATAATAAATGCATTTCATTAATGCATTGTGTAACCGCAAAACCTGCTTAGAATATCACTATCCAACTACTATCTAGATACTCTCTTTGGTGTTTATTCTCTGACAACCTATATGGGTTTTTAAATAGATATCTTTATTTTCCCCCTTCAAAAGTAAAAAGACATAAATTCAAAACATTACTCATTATTTTTATTGACAGAAAGAACTAAAATTTTTATAAAATCAAAAACCTTCTGTCAAAAAAAAATTGTCTAATTTCCACTAGGGAAGATGAAGTCTAATATTCTGATCCAAGTCAAAGCTACCCAAAATACTGTGTTTATGAACATCATTAAATGTTTGCTTTGGAACAGTTTGACTACAGGCAAAATCAGCCTACTATATGTCATCACCACACAGAGCACAGTAAAACTTCTTCATGTTTTTATCCTCAATTGCATATCAAACTTCTTGATCAAGTTACACTTGTTCTGATATATCTTTTTATCTCACATCTTACTAACTGTGGTGTTACACTTACCACAGAAGTGACATGACAGTGATAAACCACAAGAGTGTCTGGACACAGTCATGAGAAGAGAGCTGTGGCTCAGTGCATGACAAACATGAGGCTGTTCATGAGGGACTACGGGTTTTAAAAGACAAAGCTGAATAATGATGTGGAAAAAAAATTCTCTAGAATCACAGTTTTACGAGTTTGGTATTTAAATGAAATTGACATTTTGGCATTAAAATAAAATATCTATATTTTCTATTTCTCATGTGCACAAATTCCTAAAGACAGGGGAATTTCAGATGAGAAAAGACTATGGAAGTGTTTTGCCTCATACAATAACTGTATGTTTTGCTATATAAAAAATAAATGTAAATACAATACCATCCAGAGTTGAAGTTTTTTAACCTCTGAATGTTTCTACTCAGGAAAGAACTTCTTTTGCCATACAAAATCTATAAAATCCTCTTTTTCTGTATAATGTCTTCTTAATACATTATGTAAGTGACTTTATTATGGAATTCCATTTTGTCTGAGTATGCAAACAGATTTATAAACTGTGTCAGATACCAGTTGTATCAAACCATAGATTTGAGACCACTAGAAAACAATTTTCTGCTAATATATAAACACCTCTGAGGTTTCCAGAATGTTCATACCAGTATTAAAATGTAATTCTATATTGTTTTTCCTTTCAGAACAGGGTAAATCAAGCAAAACCCAAGAGAAAAAAATCCTCAGACTAACCACTACATTTGTGAAGATGGTTCTCACATTGGTTATGGAATGCTCCTTTTTGGTGTCCTACTCTGTCTGTCTCCTGTGTCCTGCAGAATACCTCAGCTACTGAACTAGTCTCCCTTTTGGCATTACTCCTTTGTCAGGCAATTCTATTTGGGTCCTGAGAAATTAAAATTAAATTAAGTTTTAAAAATAATTATTGGTCACTGGAGTGCAAAGTTTCAGTTTTAACCAACTCATATTTTTAAGAAAATTTCCTCTCCTATTTCTATTTAGAAGAATGTATTATGTCACACATCTCCAGAAATGAAGACATGAAATGGCAGGTAAAATATCAAGCTTAGCATTTTGAGATTGTTAATTAGATCTTTCCTGCTTTTTGTGTGATGAATATTTTGCCAATGGTTGCTAATTATTATAGCAATTAGTTTTAATAAGTTGGGAATTTCACAAGCTTAGGTCTTCTGGGTTACACTTTAGCTAGTAGGGAATGGGTGTTAATTAAGGACAAAGAAAAGAAGAATTAAGAAGATTTGATAGGTTTAAGGAAACAGCAATTAAACAAAGTGCTAGAGTGATGTGCATATTTTAATAAGTCAAGAAGTCTTGGATATTCAGGGAAAAAGTTACATTTTTGTTACACAGTGCAATTTTTTTAAACAGTCTTTTTCAGATTTAATGCTTTGTCTCCAGAAATATGAGATAAATGTCAGTTTTAAAGTCTTTATTATTAGTTTTTGCAAGCTGGTTCTACCCCTCAAATACATAGTATTGGTATAAATATGACCACTAATGGAGCTTGCTCTTATTTACAGAGAACCACTGTATTGTTCTGAGTATGGCATCTGTTACGAAGGACCTGCACAGGCTGCATCACCTGCACCTGTGGCAGGCTACTGAGCACCAAGAAACCATATGTCCTGTAAGAAGCAGATACATACATATTGGAGGGGGAAAAAAAGCCTTTCGTTTGTTTTTTTTTCCCCCTCTGGTGAAAACAACAGAAAGGATTTGTAGGGAAGCAAATTTGTCTCCTTCAACTAAAAAAAAAAACACCAAAAAACACTATATTCATCAACATCAGGGTACGATCAAACTTAGAGATTTTTTTAAATTTTTATATGTAACAAACAACCCACTACTGGTGTGAGGAAAACCCATTTCACATTGGTTCTAATGCATTAGAAATAGCTCTGAACAGACTATATAGTAACTCTGTACATCCACAGTGGTGTGGACAAAGAGTAGAACTCAACCTCATTGTTCCGTGAAACAGTGCATTTACATCTGGGCATTTTAATTCTTTAAGACTGTATAGCCTAGGAAAGCTCACTGTAAGGAAAAATCGAATAACATGTTCTGTTAATAGTATTTGTTCAGAGAGAAGGAGCTTATCAGAACTGAAATGTTAACAAGTAGAAGATGATCTACGTGCAATTCATGCCAGAAGCACCAGTTTCTCAATGATTATGTTATTGTGCGGTAACTTAACATTCATAGTATTAAATTTACATGAGCCAAGACGGGTGTAAACTGTTGGTTTATTCATCAGCTAGAGGAGTTGATATGAAGAGCTGATCATTAGTGTCACAAGAACCATAGGTCTATGGAAATTCACTAGAAGCTTAAACATCAGATGCTGAAAATACCACACAGGTATTTGCCTGACTGGGGAGTAGGAAAATGCTTCCAGGGAGCTCAATATAAGCCCTTTTTGGGGGGATGCATGGTCAGGTTAATTAATGAAGACATGAGAGGGCAATGAAGAGAAGTAAGAAATAAGAAAGAAAGGTGTGAGAAGTTTCCATGTCTATGGATCAGATAAAAGAATCATAGAATCATTGGGGTTAGAAAAGACCTCCAAGATTATTGAGTCCAGCCTTTGGTCCAACAACACCATGTCAACTACACCATAGCACTAAGTGTCATGTCCAGTCGTTTCTTGAACACTTCCAGGGATAGTCACTCCATCACTTCCCTGAGCAGTCAATTCCAATATTTGACAACCCTTTCAGAGAAGAAATTCTTCCTGATGTCCAACCTGACGCAGCTTGAGGTCATTGCCTCCTGTTCTGTCACTAGTTACCTGGGAGAAGAGGCCACCCCTCAACTCGTTACCACCTCCTTGCAGATAATATGGTAATTAGACTGTAACATACAGTGTTCATTGAGCAGGAAGGGAGGAAGAACATCTGCCTGTGCTCCCCACAAACCCACTGCCATTTCTACTACCAAAATTGAACAAAAATATAATTATGTGCTTGTGGTAGGCATTATAACAGAAGAATCCTCATTTTCAGTAATAACACAGGCAAAAACACCTGACCTTTTACTGTTATAGCCTTTAAATTGCCACTTAACATGGAACAGATTGTCATAGGAAGTTCTAATGTAGCAGCACAACAAGAATAGGCATGACCAAAACAGAACTACACAAGGTTAAAAGTTATCATTGATTGGTAGAGATAATAACACAAAACCACTGCTAGTCACACAGGCTTAGCCATCTGCTGCTGCAGTTACTGCATCTTTCTTTCATAGGGCTAGAGCACTAGCAAACATAATAAAACATTTGTTCCATTCAGAAAGAGGCAGTTACAGTAATGCAGCCATAGGCAGAATAATAATAAAACCACCTTCCATCTCTCCAGATACTCTTTAGCTACCAAAAAATTAATTTCTATGCATGTGCTGTCATTTCAAAGGTGATAGGCAGAAATTCAGACTCCAAATAGCCTTCTTAATTTCTGAATCCCACTTGTCATAAGTAAAGTTGTATAAATAATCATTTACATATAAATTATCACATTTCTGAGGCTGTGAGTGAAAATGTCTTCTGCTGACCTAGCCGATAAATCGGGAGATGCTTAACCAAAGAACAACATAAAAGAAATACCACATATCCTTACATAGTAAAGATGGTGTTCCCAATAAATGTGCTGCCTAATCAGATAAAATTTAAAGATCTACAAATAGAGTTTATGGAAAGCAAACCTCTTCTTCATTTTCACTGAAAACTTTTCATTATGGAAAGTAAAAATTTCTCCTTTAAGACCATTTCATAATACCTGAGTTCAAACTTTGTTGAATATCACTTTTATTTTGCATTTCCCTTTTACAGACATTCTGTGAATAGTTCATTATTCCCTCCTGGAAACAAGAATTTGAACATTGGCTACCCATCCTAAGTCTTTGTCATCTCATCTCACAACTCCTTTTGTCTGCAAAGCTCCCATTTCCCCACTGATGAAGCTACTGGTAAAAGCAGAGGCTTGTGTGGTGGAAGGGAGGTGTGCCAGAACTTCTCTGTGCTCAGCATAACAGTGGAACACACCTTGATTGGTGTGACATTCTGATAGAAAAAAGGTAAAGACAGACCTTTAGTTATTCAAAAAGTAAATCCCCCAAGACACATTTCGACCAGGCTGATAGCTTGTTTAGGTAAAATGAATGTTAAAATACAAATAAAAGTAAAAGAAGGATTACAGCATGAGAACTGTGGAGTTCTTTGAAAAGGTGGCTTTGAAAAAGTGTTGGATCTTGCTGTTAAATAACACCATATACACTACATTTTTAATAGTATTGCACTACCATATTAACTAAATTATTGCTCTGTTACAAGAAATCAGTGAAATAAGGGTAATTTTGTATATATGGCAAGGTCACTGCAAGACTACATCAATACTGTGCATATGGCTGGGGCAGTGCTCTCAGTGAAGAATGGGATACACACTTATAAGTCTTAAAAATCATTTGCTCTGATCCATGCAAACACCATTCTGCAATATACCTAGAGCACAACTACATAAACAACATGTACATTGCATTTGATAACACAATAACAAATTTTATCTGTGTGATGAATAAATGACTGTCATACATTATTTGGAAGATTATTTTGCAAATGTCTCAAACATTGAGTTGACAGAGTGTGATTATCAGTGATTATCATGCTCAGTGTAGTAGAATTATCTGTTGATAATGAATGAGCTCATGAATGCAGGCTGAGAACTTCATGCTTATGACTACTTCCAGCTTGATATTGAACATTGTTAGAGGAAAGACCTTTAGTGACCTATGATAAAAATGTCAAATGTCATGTTTCTGCTATTCTGCAGTCAACAGCCCATGCCTAATGAACGGCCTAAATTTCAAGACAGGAGATCAAAAGGGCACTTGAATAGGGGGAAATATAACAAGGGAGACTAAAGACCTCTTGAAAACCTCCGAAAGATAGGTGAAATGCAGGAACTTTGCATTTCTGTGTAGTGGTTCATAACAAATGAGATTTTTGCTGTGTAAGGGTTCTCTCTGTAAGAAAATTACATCAGTTCATTTGGTGATTTACAGTCCTTCCAAAGGAGAATATGTAATTGCTGTCAAGAAAGACAATTTATTTCCTCTCTCATTATACTTTTAACTTTTGAAAATCTTAAAGTTCCTTTGGTCATCTATCTTTCTGACAAAAGCCTTGTGGTCATGCTCTGATATTAAAGGCAGACTTGAACTAAGAGATGGATCTTGTATTTTAAAGGTGACAAGATTTAGGCTCACTATGATCACAAAGGAAAGGAACTTACAGAGTCATAAACCTTCAGGTAATTTATCATTCAAAATTCAAATCTTACTCATCTAAGAAACATCTCTGATGGAGAATGTGGAACTGCTAAAAAATAATGTGAATACTTAAGTACAAATAACAATTACAGAACACAGGAAATGTTTCATTGATGTTGTCTTTAAAATTGTACATTAAAGCAATTCACATTCAACTGGACCATTCACCAAATTTGTTAAATGACACTTGACACATAAAATTGTTGGAACTCTCTTTTAATAATGACAGCACAAATAAAAGCTTTTAGAGAACATGAAATTACAATAGGAAGAAGGTAGAAAAGGTATCTTTGTTTTGTCTATTAAGAGACCAAATTGTCAGGGTGCAAATAGCAAGGTTTCGCTGTTAAATCTTTCTTCTGAGCTCCCCATCCTTGACATTCAGAGCATGTGATCATGACAGGATAGAGCTGACAACTTCATTTGTATCCCACATCTCTAAATTACAAACATGCCATCTGGAAAGACCTTGAGTGCCCTGAAGTCCCCCAGACCATTTATATCTACATCAGTCCATCAAACTTTTATTATCTACAGCAGTCAGGTTTACCTCAGTTATTTGTCAGCCTCTTTGAAATCTGTAGTGCCAATTTGTTTATTTTGTATTTTGCTTTCAGAAATATGTCATGTGTGTGGTTTGGCATCTTCCTGAAGAAGAAAATGTATTCATATCATCAGCGACAAAGTGGCACTAAGAACTGACATCCATTAAGTGTCTGATGAATACAACTACAGAGATATAGAAGAGAAAGTGAATGAAAGAAATTAACATTATACAAGGAGAATAGACACCAATTAGGTATATGACAACACTACAATAATGCTATAACAATCAAAATTTAAAAATGTTTCCAACCAAATAAAAAAGTAAAGCTTAAAAAAGAGCGCAGGTATGTAAGGGGAAGCTCTAGATTTCAAATGATCTAATAAAAAAGCATAATTTAATTTTGTTTCTAAAGAACACATCAGGATCATAAACAATGAAGATTCAAGATTAATCTACCCACTACCAAAGTAGAACAAATATGCTAAGAAACCTCTTAGCTCTGTGTACAAAGCAATGTTAAAAAAAACAGTTTATTCAGGAAAAAAAAAGCTATAGTAATTTGATATAGCAAAAAGACTTTTTAAAATAAATGAATATTTACTGTCCAGATTCATATTCTGTCATTATTTAACATGTTACTTTAGACCAGAAAGTGTCTGAGAATATTTTATGTTTTGAGTAATAAATGGCAGACTAGGAGACTACAGTGAAGTTACCATGCTAAGGTAAGCACTATGGTTAATGATACAGGTTTGATCCCATCTGAAGGTTTTAGAGGAAGGACACCTTTAGTGTTGTCATGGTTTCTGGAACCTGCATGTAAAGTTCTTGAATTCTGCATGATACTAGGAACATACCTCTCAGTGTGTGAGATTTCCCTGTGGAATTGTGAGCTTGAGTTCTCATTTTTATAGTTTCATTAAGCTGAAAATTCCAGAGGTGGTAATACTGTAATATTACCTGTGGGGACAATAAGGGTGTTTAGCCTCAATGAGGCTGTTTTCACGTGGAAACACCTTTCATGTGGAACAAACAAATTTTTTTCAAATCTAACTGAATTCTGATATAGAAGGTAAAAAGAAACCAACATATAATGAAGAGAAACATTGCCATCAGATCAGAGAGGACAGTAATTATTTAAAAAAATTATTTATGATATCACAGCTCTGGGAAAGGGCTGCCAAGTAGGATCTACATTCCTGTAGTCTATCTAGCAGCTACCAGCTGTAATTACTGCTTGGAACTTTCAGGGAGATTAAAACACCATTTGTGGCCAAATCAAAATTTCCACAAGTTTATGCAAAGAGAAGTCAGACTTTAACACTATTTAGTCAAATATACAATCAAATATAAATACACTATATAAATATATATAAATATAGTGTATTTAGGGGAACAAAAATATTTCCAAAAGTTTTAGTAAATCTTCATCAAGAATAACATAGTTAGTTAGTTTTATAGTTATAACAACACCTAGTTACTGTTATTTCATATGAGTATGAATGAAATCTGCTTAGTATATCATAGAAAAATTGCTTAGGATATAAAGTAAGAATGAAAGTATTTCACAAATTATCAGATGCTAATATTCCTATATAAAACCTTTTAAACCAAAAAAAGCATATAAGTTAGTTTCTGTGGAAAAGTTACTTCATTTCATGATTCCAAAAAAACTTAAAATCAGAATCAAATCCTACTATTTCTCTATGATAATCAAGGTTGGGTCACATCTCCTCTCTGGTACTATATGGCCTAGCAGGTAATGCTTAGTGTTCTGCATTTATCTAATATTTTAATAATGTATCAAAATAACAGATGGAACTATATGATAAAATTGTTTGGTAATGATTCTTAACATTTCCTTGACACCAATGAGTCAGTTCCATAAAAAGTTTTCAGTAAGATGTTACATAAACTATTTCTTCAGCCCCATTTTTTTTTAAAGAGAAAGGAAAGAAACATCGAAAACTACACTGAAAGAACATAATTTTGGGGATTTTAAAACGAAGCACTTAAAAGTTTAAATATATCTGCATAAAGGTGGCTTGTGAAAATTAGCTCACGAAGTAATGTTGCATACAGAACTGCAGACATGATTATAGATTCGTTTTCCTGCAGAACTCCAGTCTTATTCAGCATCCAAAGATTTGAAGTAGCACTGAGTCTTTTCTATGGGAGTTTGTCACAGAAAGAACACAGTGATAACTGCAAGGAGCAAGAGTTACTCCTCTGATACATAAGTTGAAGGGAGTATCAAGTACGTCTGTTTTACTACCTCATCTCCTTCAACCTATGCACCAACTAGACCCTGTTCCACTGATTATGACCCTCTGGAATCTGCCAGCTAGCCAACTGTTAATCTATGTTACTGTCAATCCATGTTAATGTCCACTCATCCAGTCCACATTTACTGAGTTTGCCTATGAGGATGTTGTGGCAGTGTCAAAAGCCTTGTTGGAGACAGGTGCCTCACCCATCCAGGTAATTGTTTCGTGGTAAAAGGCATTAAGGTTTCCTAAAGTGGGAAAATTCACATAATTTTAGAAAGCCAATTCACATACTTTAGTCACAGAAATGGATAATACTGTACAGGACTATGAAAAAATAACTTATTAAAAATATATTAAATTGTCTAATATCTGCTTCTAGAGCCAACACTTTTTTTTTTCGTGTTGAAGTAAGAAAAACAAATATTTCTATGTATAAAACCAAAGAACAATGGAGCAATATTACTAAAGGAAAAAAGTCTTACTGAGATGTGGGTAAGTAATAAAAAAGAGGAGCTAAAAGATGCTTATAAAGGCCAGTTTTTCTGAAATATATTAAGATCCTTTAATAAAGCCTCCTGAAGGCTTTATTTTGCCCCCATCATGGCAAAGGACACATATTACCAATCAGTTAAAAATTTTCTAGTTTTTGTAACACCAGTAAGGTTGTATGTGATGGATTCCTGCAGGTTTTAGTTCAGATCTAATGAGATCTGACCCAATTATAAACTTATTCATGATAACTGAGAAGCTACATCAAAAAGATGACTACAGGGAAGTTTTTCTAAAAGTTATGGAAGGTAACATTAGAATTAGAAAGTTAAATGGGGACTTCTTTACCTTCTATGCTTAAAGTTAGAAATAATGGAAAATAAAGGCAGCAAATTTCTATTTTAGGAAAGTCACATTAGAGGAAGAAATAGACATGAAATACAGACTGAAGAAGTGGCAGATCCTCTATAGCAGTCGAGAGAAGTACTGAAGTGTTAATGTAACTGCTGTAAAATGGGATATGTTGAGTTACATTGTTGAGTTTAGTGCACTAAAATACATAATTCTGAATTAGCAGTCTTTTTGATGATGGTTACCACTTCTAAGATTGTTCTAGGTGAAAGGGAAAAGCATGAGAAGGCAAGAAAAAAATTGTAAGGTTTTGAAATTAAAATTAATATAGAGTGAGTGTTATAAATTCCTAGTAGAAAAAGCAAAGCTTTATGAAAACCCAAAAAGGCACATTTACATCAGGAAAATATAAATTATGCAACGTGGTTACCTGGGATATTTCTGTATTTATATTAAAGACATTGGAAGATATGTTGTGAGTTTTTCAAAATTATACTAGAGAAAGGTATTATTCCAATTTTTTTCTAAAAGACATGATAAAAGTCAGTTTAAGATTCTTCAGTTGCCAATTAAAGCATTATATCTTTGTCCTGTGATGGCAAATTCACATAAACTACTGTTATGAAACATTTATGAATCAGCAAACTTTCCTGCAAGAAACAAGGTGATGTAGACCTGCTATTGCTGAAAAAATCTTGCAGTCTTCTGCAAAAGTGAAAACACTCTGCTCAATCTGAGAAAATACTTAATGCAAAGTCAAGCAAAATCTAGATATTTTTGAGATCCTGATGAAATACATTGAAAATATTAGGAGACACAACAAATCTGCAAGAAGTTTTGATACTCAAAAGGTCAGTAATCAAAATGAAATCAGGAGTATAAAACCTAAATATAATCGCTGGTACAATAGTTTCTAAAGAATAGAATGAAACATATATCTTGTGGCTAAAATAGAGAATAATTGATGACTGATAGCCCTGGAATGTTGACTTTTTACTGTCATTTACTAGGTTGTTTCATTATGATACTACTTCTATCAGTGTTGTTTTCAAAAGGTGACATTCCACTAATGACTAATTAAATAAGGAGTAAATCTATTTTCTATTTCAGAAAATATTATCTAAAAAATTTTAAATAAGCTTGTAACTTTTTTGTTTCATATGAATAAGTTGTGTTGTATTCCACATTAATTTTACTTTAATATTTTAAATTAGAATACCATTAAAATATTTATTTTTCTCAAAAATGTTGAGTTTAATGATAGGACCAACTTTCGATATTCACTGTTAATCTAATTGCAGTTTATTTGGTAATTAAGAAGCTCACACTGCCAGAAAACATAGTCAAAGTATTTATTTTAATTTTAATTAAAAAAAAACCCACAATAATTGATTTGAATACGACTTTCACATAAATCTTTAGGAATGCAAACTTTTGCACTTAGACTGCTTTGCCACTGCTCCATGAAGACTCTATGACTATCACTCTGCTTTTCCAGTCTTTTAATTGACAATTTTGATGAAGTTGCTGTCATCCTAGCTTGTTTTAATATCTTTAATTTTTTTTGGTTTAAATATATATTTGATTTAAGCAGTCTTTCTTCTGCTAAGAATATACCTGTCACCTTAGTCAAGTCCTCTCAGCTCAGATTACATTGAGCTACTTTTTGGGTGGCATTGTCTTTTGTGAAAGATTGAACTGTACAGATCATTTTATCTCACAAGAAAAAAAGATTAATTTTGATCTGTAAAGCAGTCCGAGACTATCACCCCACTCTTTTCATAAAAGCCTATGTTTAATATCATGTCCCAATAAACTCTGATGTCTACAGTTTATTTCTTTGGCAATCTGAGGAGTAAATTCAGGAGCAGGAAAACCAGCTGACTCTTCAGATGAACTTGGTATTTTATTCATAGTATCCTATGACATGAGTGTCTGGAAGAGGCCTCATTTGAGTGACACAGGAGGCCGTTTTGCCCTGTCTACTTTTATTCTGATGTATCAGTCAGCACAGAGCATAGCACTGTAAATTGCCACCTTCTCACAGATTTCAGTGACTGGGTTGGTAGCTGTACATTAAAGAAGACTGAGCACTGAATTACTGTACCCCATGTGCAACACCTTGTAGAGATCTAGTCCAAGCACTGTCTAAATAAGGAACCTTGTCCAAAATAAATCGTTGCAGCCTCTCTTAAAATACCATGCCTATGCAGTGTAGAAGTCAATTTAATGCAATTTATCTGTAGCTTATTAACTCCTCTTTATTCCAAGAGGTGATTATCTTTATGAGGTTTAAATGAATGTGCTAGAGATCTGGATTGACTAAACGGCATAGATCATTTATGTTTTAGAATGAGTGCACTTGACACAGGATGTGGATTAGAAATGCTTCTATGCAGGTGAGTCGTTTCAAAGTATATGGATTGAGAATTGCTGTCAACCTGCATACTTTTCAGCATGTGATTCATGTCTGCTGACAGATGAGCTGATGAGGATTACAATTAATGTAATAATTGTAATTGTAATAATTGTCCTAGGTAGGGATCCACTGTCCATGGATTTCTAGACCACTCTTTGTCTACCATTTAGCTTTTGTCAAAAGTCGGGAGGCTGGTTTTGACTTCTTTTTCTTGATAAATTCTTCTAAATCTTATTGTCTAGGAGCAACTTTTTAAAAACATCTTTTCTTCTTTCTGCATCACATAATAGAAAGTGCTAAATCAGGGAAGCGGATGGTCTTTGTATTCCAGTTCTGTGTATTTTTTATTGTATATACTTCTTACTTTGAATATCTTCTTCAGAACAGATTCCTATTTTAATTGGTTCCATTGTCACTGACTTCAAAACTATAGGTTGAATGATTGTATTGGCATTTTAGTATTTGATTCAAAATGCAACCTAATAGCTTCCAGTTTCATTAACATTTCAGATAAAGGAACACCTATCTTTAATCAGTACCCCTGCTGAGAGTACTGCTGAGAAATGCAACACTGAACTGTAACTAGACTGTAGCAGCCATGCTGATCATGGAAGACTAGTAATTATAAATTTCCCTTAGGTATTTGATGGTCGAAAACATGTCATCCCCACAGTGTCACTTGCCAGGAGGAGAATGTGTCATCACTGTGGCAAATCCGGCAGAGAGACCGTGTCCCAGTATTTATACTGTAAACTATATCACACTGACTCTTAGGAAGACTAAAGCAGGAAGAGAATCTAATCCTGTATAAATAAGCTGAAAATCTTTTTTCAGGAGCTGCTCTAGAGAATTTACCAAACTGTAGAACCCAACCACAGTGTATTTGCTTGACTGAATTATAATTATTTTTCCAAAGTAACAGCTGGAAAAGTATAGCAGTCAACCAAGATATGAAATGAAAATACATAATGGAAAATAAATACCTCCTGAACTTCATATATTAAAATCAGAAAAGAAAAAAAAGGCTCTAAATTCCTAATAACTTGCATGCAACAAGAAATCACATTCTGAGTAATCATATGAAGTTAATTTCTATCTTTGAAGCTTTTATTGTTTTTTTCCCCATCTCTCCCTGTCTATCTTTAATTGATAAAATGTCACCATATTGTAAATTCTAACTCCTGTTATTATATATATATAATATATATAATATATATAATATATTATATATTATACTGGTAGAAGAAAAGTGACAGTATATGTGGTTTTTAACTAGCCTGGCTCTACAGATGTTTTGTGGTCTTCCTTCCTAAATCTATGATACTACAAAGCCCAAAAACAAGCTAAAATGATGGAAAATTTAGATTCATATGGGTACAGTATCATGCCAATATGCAGAAATGTATCTGTGCATTTTCACAAAAAGACTGGCAACTGAACACTTTGCACTCTGTTGAACATGTATCAGCTTAACAGAAGGATGAACTAATGATCTTAGGTGCCTGAGAATTCCTTGAGACCCCTGAATAAAATACCCTTGATTTTTAACTAACTCCTGGTTGAAAGTGAGGTGTGCTTTCCACCCTAAGTAAATTATCAGTTGAGCATTTGGAGCTACACAACAGGACAAATGCTGAAGACATGGGAGCAGTGACTGCGCTCTTCCCATGCCTTGAGGAGTGCCTTATAAACTCTCCTTTCAAATGCATTTCTGTTTAAAGTGCATCTAAAGCAGGAATATTGTATAAAATTACCTCACAACAATTTGCATTGAGAAATTATTTGTCAGAAAAAAGGTAGGCCTTCATACTGGAAAGTGTTCAAACATACATTTTCTATATTCTTTGTAAATTTTTTTTTCCGTGCTGCAATTTGTAGTTGTTCCCTAGATCATCTCCTGTTCTGATTGTATTCTATGTAAGAAAACATTGGGCAAAAAGCAGGCAAGATGTTAGAAGGAACAAAAGTCTATAGGATTAGAAGATCCTGTTTCAGATGAGCATCTTATACCTTTCACAGGAACTCAACTCAGCCTGTGGCTTCCTCCTTTGGTTGGTCAATGAGTCCTAGACTACATGACCAACACATGCAGCCACAAAATCATAGAACCATAAAAGGACCTGGGTTAGAAAGGACCTTAAGTATTATCTAGTTCCAACCCTCCTGCTTTGGAAAGGGAGACCTTTCAACAGATCAGGTTATTCAGAGCCCCATCCAATCCAGTCTTGAACACTTCCAGAGGTGGGGCATCCACAACTTCTCTGGCCAACCTGTTCCAGTGTTTCACTACCCTCATAGGAAAGATTTTCTTCTTGACACCAAACTTAAACCTTTTCCTTTCAGTTTGAAGCCATTCCCCCTCATCATATCACTACGTGCCCTTGTAAAAAGTCCCTTTCCATTTTTCTTGTACCTTCAGGTAAGGGAAGGCCACAATAAGGTGACCCTGAAGCCTTCTCTTTTCCAGGCTAACTAGCCTAATTCTATCTGTCTTTCCTCAGAGGAGAGGTTGTCTGTCCCTCTGATAGACTTGGTGGCCCTCCTCTGGACTTGATCCAATAGGCCAATGTCCTTCCTGTGCTGGGGACCGCAGAGCTGGATGCAGCACTCCAAGGGGGTCTCACGAAGGCAGAGTAGATGGGCAGAATCTCCTCTCTCAACCTGCTGTCCACACTGCTTTTGATACAGCTTTCTGGGCTTCAAGTGCACAGTGTCAGCCTCCCATCCACTAGCACCCCCAAGTCCTTCTCAACAGGGCTGTTCTCAATCTCTTCATCTCCCAGCCTGTACTGACTCAGGTATAGCACCTTGCACTTGGTTTTTTTAAACCTCATGAGATTCCCATGGACCCAATTCTCAAGACTGTCCAGGTCCCTCTGGATGGCATCCCATCCTTCATGTGTGTCAGCTTGATGTCATCTGCAAACATGCTGAGGGTGCACTCGATCCCTTAATCTCTCTCATTAGTGAAGTCATTAAATGACACTGATCCCAGTACGGAACCCTGAGGGACACCACATGTTACTGATTTCCATCAGGACTCTGAGCCACTGATCTCTATCCTCTGGATGCCAATTTCTTATCCACGCAACATTCCACCCATCAAACCCATCTGTCTCCAATTCAGAGAGACAAAAAAGACTAGCACCAGCAACATATTGTCTTATAAGCTTGAATATGAAATATGTGGGTTTAAAAATTACCAGACGGGCAGAACTAGATTGTCCTATAGGTAGAAGTGAACACTGTCTCTTCACTCGAAGATTACAGAGAAAGTAGTAGCCACTATCACAGTATTTAGAATAACATTGTGTGCCCTCTGGAAAGACACATCAGACTACACCACTCAGGATACCTAGGCATCATGAGAAAATCAATTGCTCAGTCATGTTAGAACTGATACGCTCTGGACATATGTGTAGAGATATCTGCTCTCAGTAAAGGCACCTTCATGGGACTTCTGTTACACAGATTCAAATTTCTACATGTTACCTTCAAGTGCTAGTTTCTAATACACAGAAATGCCTAAAATTCAGCCAAAACCAAATGCGCGGAG